>NC_092157.1:23795281-23892781 GCF_045791955.1 Oncorhynchus clarkii lewisi
TTAGTGTGATGTTTTATTGATAACAACCTATATTGACCTGCATATACTGTGCACCAGGCCATACTATTGTCTGAATCTATAAATACCTATAGGGCTCTATTCAATCCATAGCACTGAAGATCCGCATTATAGCGCAATTGACAATTAAAGGCAATGTTCTCATGGTTGTAGAGACTGCATTCATGATAAATGCTGGATATGTCGGCTCAATTGGAAAAAACCTTTACATTTTAACCCGGCTCTCCCGCGATACTTCGGTGATACGGTTTGAATCCAGTCCATGGTCTTCAGAGAGGAATTTCAGTTCAATCTAAGCGCTATTTGTCTCAAACCCTTTTGTTGTTCTGACATAAATCCCCAGCTCTCCTGGTGGCTCTGAGGATCTGCAGAAGGCCTGAGCAGTGTGTGTGTGTGTGGTAACACTGCGTTTTGAAAACAGGCTCTTCTCCTCGGGCACGGATCGGCTCACACTCTGCTCCTCACTCTCCTACTCCCTAACCAGATCTTATCGTCTCAAATGGCAGCCTATTCCCTACATAGTGCACAACTTTTGGCCAGAGCCCTGGTCAAAAGTAGAGCCCTTTATAGAGGATAGGGTGCCATTTGGGACTCATATCCCAGTGAGATAATGAAGGCCAACCCCGGAACGCCACGGGAACGCCATCTGACAGCCCCAAATCCTCCCTGACTTTGACTGATCGGGACAGGAACAAAAACACGTAGCAAAAAAGTCCAATTACCTTCAGTGGCCGGTTCCCCCCTCTACTCTCCTCTTTTTTGGTCAATGTGGAGGGAGAAAGGGAGAGAGGAAAGAAGGAGAGGAGAGGGAGCGAGTTAGAGTGTGCGTTGCGGGATTGGCCCCATGTTCCACTTAGAGCTGGGAAATGGAATGGATAGGATTGATTTAAACAACTCAAACTAAACATGATGACCTGGGGCTAGGCTCTGCTGCAGTTGCCCTGGCTGTGACAAACTGTTGAAGGTGCTAGTTGTGAGTGAGTAAGGACAGAGTGTATTCTTACAGTATGAACCGATTTGACTGTATAGTATGCCTTGTGTACCCACACACCAACTGGTCTTGTAGTACTGTATTGCAGTACCCAATCCGCTATGGAGTCTGCAGCACTGTCAGATGCAGTTGTGTCAGGTGTGCAGCACGACAAATTGCTGATACCAATCTACAGTGGTAATCCCCTGTAAACAACTGGTTTGATGTCAACGATGCCAGGCATGCATGCACACACACACGCACGCACACACACACACACACACACACACACACACACACACACACACACACACACACACACACACACACACACACACACACACACACACACACACACACACACACACACACACACACACACACACACACACACACACACACACACACACACACAGCCTTTTCTCTTTCCTGAATTAGCTAGGTAGAGAGAGGCAGAAAGGCTGAGAGCGGTGAAGAGATGAGAAGTGACAGGTACTGTGGAACTATTTGGACGGGGATGGGATTCACTTCTCTCCTTACTGATCAAATCTCCCTGAGAACAGACTATTAACTCCAAGCAAATTGTGCCAAGTAGCTTAAAGGGCCTGTTGTCTCTTCTAATATCTTTGATATCTCCATTTGTTGTCAGGGTGTAAAACACTCTGCTGCTGCTGTGGATCTATTAGGACAGGGGGATGTGATAGCAAAAAGCACATTTGTCATGCTCCCCATCACCACCTCTCTCTTACTGTATCTCTCTCTCTCTCGCTCTCTCTCCCTCTCCCTCGCCATCTCTCTCTCTCTCACTTTCTTTCTCTCACTCTCTCTTTCCCTCACTCTCTCTCACACGCACCCAACGTGCGCACACCCACACTACCCATCTGATGTCTCCTTGCTGTTTGCTGCTGGTGCAGAAGTACCCTTCACATTACATGGGTGAATGCTGACATTGGTCGCGTCTCAGTTTCTTTGAGAAGTGTGAAATTGTGAACACTGGTTCCAATTCTAAGTGTTTATTTTCTTCTTCAAATCAGCTGTCCATTGCTTTTCTCAGCTAAATAAATACAATTGAAATACTTGATTTGATTGAGGTTGATAACTTATTTATCTACATATTTGTAATCATCAATCATGCACACTATGTCAATGTAATGTAAACCAGGTGCATGTGTGTGTGTGTGTGTGTGTGTGTGCGTGTGTGTGTGTGTGTGTGTGTGTGTGTGTGTGTGTGTGTGTGTGTGTGTGTGTGTGGTTGTGTGTGTGTGTGATTGTGTGTGATTGTGTGTGTGTGTGTGTGCATGCGTGCATGTTTTTTGGGTCCATGCCGAAGCTGCCTGCCACCAATTCTTCTGGGATGGGCCTGTCACACACGCACTCTTCGGACGTCTATCCCTGTGGATATAGGACTATGGATTTCCAGACAGCAAATGAGATGGCAGCGCGATGTCTGAGTTCCTCAACACAAACCAGTTCTGACACCAACAAGACAAGACACCAGCGGACAGTGGAGAGGACTGGCACAGAAGAATTAGGGGAAAGAAATAAAGTATCTAACAGATCCGGCCCGAAAGACCATGTAAAAAATTGTCTGTTGTCAGCTAAGGGGAGGGAGGAATGCTAAGGTTTGTAGTATGTTGTCAACTAAGGGGAGGGAGGAATGCTAAGGTTTGTAGTATGTTGTCAACTAAGGGGAGGGATGAATGCTAAGGTTTGTAGTATGTTGTCAACTAAGGGGAGGGAGGAATGCTAAGGTTTGTAGTATGTTGTCAACTAAGGGGAGGGATGAATGCTAAGGTTTGTAGTATGTTGTCAACTAAGGGGAGGGAGGAATGCTAAGGTTTGTAGTATGTTGTCAACTAAGGGGAGGGAGGAATGCTAAGGTTTGTAGTATGTTGTCAGCTAAGGGGAGGGAGGAATGCTAAGGTTTGTTGTGTAGTTTATACAAATAGAATGTTAAGCGCCAAACAGCTTCAGTTAGAGAGGGACTGGGCCTCAATTTGGAGTGCCATTATAAGGATAAGATTCTTTGTCTAATCCTGGAACAGCACTGAAGGAGAGCATCTCAAACCCCTTACTCCAGTTGGCCCAATATCCCCTATCTCTCACCATGACAACCATATAGTGGGGTAGAAATAATGGACATTTCTGCAACGTAGTTCACTACATGGTCAGTCCTTTTAAAGATAAAGAGGAGTTGAGAGTAGATAGGGGTTGTTGTTACCGAGGAAAAGAGAGAAAGAGATAGATAAACAATCTGTCCCTGAAAAAGAACAAGACCAATAATAAAATGGATAATTCTCATCATTGGCCCAAGTTCCTACTCGTTCTGTCCTAGAATGTGTAGGTAATGTGGTAATGTGTTGATAATTCAACAACAAAATCTACCATAGGGGTTTTGTGTGAATGGTGTTGTTATTGTGTTGTAAATACAGCGGTGGAAAAATTACTAAATTCCCATACCTTAGAGCATTTTATTCGTATTGATTTTTATTGAACCTTTATTTAACTAGGCAAGTCAATTAAGAACAAATTCTTATTTACAATGACTCAAGTAAAAGTGAAAGTCACCCCGTAAAATACTGCTTGAGTAAAAGTCTAAAAGTATTTGGTTTTAAATATACTTAAGTATCAAAAGTAAATGCAGTTGTTAAAACATACTTAAGTATCAAAAGTAAAAGTACAAATCATTTCAAATTCCTTACATTAAGCAAACAAGACAGCACACTTTTATTTCATTGTTTTAATTTACGGATAGCCAGTGTCACTCTCCAACATTCAGACATCATTTAAAGACAAAGCGTTCAGAGGTAGTAAGGATGACCAGGGATGTTCTCTTGATAAGTGTGAATTGGACCATTTTCTGTCCTGCTTAGCATTCAAAAAGTACTTTTGGGTGTCAGGGAGTAAAAAGTACATGATTTTATTTAAGTAAACGTCATCAAAAATAGAAATGGTAAAGTAAAGTACAGATACCCCAAAAAACGTCTTAAGTAGTACTTTAAAGTATTCTTGCTTAAGTACTTTACACCACTGTGTAAATATGGTAAGTTATCCAATAAGTTCACAATAATAGTAGGGAAATAAAACGATAATCCTTAAAAATCTGTAACGTAGTCATCAACATTATAAATCAAACATTTTTTGGTCACTAAGGTCACTTTGAATTGGCCTCAAACTAAAGGAACATCAACAACATGTGATGTAGACTGATAGACATTGTGTTGACCAGAGAGAGAGTTCATCATTGCTTAGTTCGAGCCAATGTCAACTGCTCCATTCAGCCTATTGCTGTGAACTAACAAATGGCTCCTTCGTGGCTGTGTGAAATCAATGTTCCCTGTATGTCACGATCAGAACCAGCCTGCAAAGCTAGTTATTATTGAAGATGGATTAGCTGTGTGTTCCATTGCTTCCTACACAACGCACACAAATTACAACCATTGACTAACTACACAACCTGAACATAGAGAGAGACTCACATTTCAGGACATGCAAAGGTTGAAGGCACTGGCAGAGGAAAAACCCTGTCCATGTTCATAACAGCCCAACCACTTTCTCAGCTGAAGTCTTGAAATAAAATTGCAGCTCGCGGACGGAAGACAGATCAATTGTGACATTTCTGGACGGAGTGTGAAACATTTAATTAGCACAAGGCAACACTGGTGAAAGCTTGAATTACTCAATAAATCAGCCGCAGACGATGCCTGCTCGGACCGGGAGCAGTGAGGTGTCGGTTGAGATGCGGGAGGAGCAGGAGCAGGAAGTGCTGTCCATTTATTTGGCACTTTCCACAAATGTTTCACAACAGGAGCCAGTAATACTTGACAGCATTTAGGGGCTAATTGAGGCCCAGTCGGCACCTTGATGAAGTAGTCAGCTGATCCCCTGCAATTGGCTTTCTGAAACAACCAATTCCTTCTGGTAAATGTAAACTCTATCTCCTTGACGTTTCCAATTAGTACAGTGCATACATTTTCAAGACAATCAAGTTTGAAAGTAATGGATAATTGTAAAGTAATCCAGGTATAAAACAATAGAGAAAAATAAGCCATGTAGTCTAGAATAAAGTTACCTGTAAGTCTAATGGTTGATCTAAGGTCTGTTGTTTCCCCTTTCTTCCAAATCTTGAAGGCTACAATTGGGGTGGAGTAAACTGATCAGGTCAAACCTACAGTGACCTCAAAAATTATTAGCAAAATTATTTAAATTATTGTCACAATTATGTGCAAAAAATACTACATCAAATAAATAATAACAAATACTGAGCTATGTTGTATGCTCCAAAAAATGAGAAAATTATATTATTTAATACTAATACAATTGCTTGGAGAAGTAATATCTTTTTTTTAAAGACAGGTGCCATAATTATTGGCAACCCTGTTTTCAATGCTTTTTGTACCCTCCCCTTGCGAGGATAACGGCACTCAGACTTTTTCTATAATGTTTTATGAGATTGGAGAACACTTTACGAGGGATTTTAGATCATTCCTCCATACAGAATCTTTCCAGAACCTTGATTTCCTTGGTCTGCGCTTATGGACTGCCCTCTTCAATTCAAATCACAGGTTTTCAATGGGGTTCAAGTCCAGAGACAGAGAAAGCCACTGAAAAATTTTGATTTTGTAGCCAATTAACCATTTCTTTGTGGATTTTGATGTGTGCTTGGGGTTATTGTCTTGCTGGAAGATCCACATGTGGCCAAGTTTCAGCCTCCGGGCAGAGGCAACCAGGTTTTTGACTAAAATGTCCTGGAACTTGGTAGAATTCATGATGCCGTTGACCTTAACAATGCCCCTAGGACCAGTGGAAGCAAAACAGCCCCATAAAATAAAATATCCACCACCACATTTTACAGTAGGTATGAGGTTATTTTCTGCAGATGCATCTTTCTTTCGACACCAAACCCACCACTGACGTGGGTGGCCAAAGACCTCTATTTTCATCTCATATCACCATTGCAGTTACTGTAGTTCCAATCCAAGTGCCAATTCTGTTTAACAAGCCCCAGACATTTACATTTGTTGGTTACTGTCAATAAATGCTTTTTTTCTGATAAGCCTTGCAAATAGCATACTGGCATAGAGGTGGCGTCTAACTGTAGATTTGGAGACTCTAACTGTAGATTTGGAGACTTGCTGACCCGAAGATAAAATCAAGTTCTGTAATTCTCCAATCCTTTTCCTTGGACTTTTCTTTGCCTCCCAAACTGTCTGGTAGAGGACCCAAGTGTATCTTGTGTATCCAGGCAGGTAGAGGACACAAGTCGTTCCAGTGGTTATAAACATCTTAATAATTGTCCTAATAGTGGTACAAGGTATATATTTTTTGCTATTATTTTCTACCTATTGCCTGATTTATGAAAGTCAACGACCAATTGTCTCTTTTTTGCTTGATAGTTAGTTCTTTGTCTTTTCCCATGGCGATGGATGACAAATGGATTTGACGTGTGTGTTACCTCATTTTCATACCCCAGCGAAACACAAAGCCAGGGAAGGCCACAGAACAGTTCCTTAAGCTGAGATGAACATTAAAAAGTAAAATGCTAATGCTGATTTGATTTCTAAGAATCTTTACGGGTGGTCATAACTCTGACACCTACTGTATCTTTTATTCTATTTATTTATATTCCGCTCCAAAGGAAACAAGTGAAAGACAAAACAGTACAGATAAAAAACAGGGTAAAAACAATGTGCAGGTGAGGTTGGAAACCCAAAAGGGCTTATGTGAAAACCACATCACAAAACCAACATACAAATATTAGTACAAAAAAAGTTTGATCAATCAGTTACACAGAGCATACTAATTATACATGTACATGATGTACTTAGCGTATAAGAAAAAACATGTTTGATTATGTGTGTGTATGTGAATGTGAGAGTTAGGCTATATGGAGGGGATTACTGGGTAGTTTGGTTCATCAGGCTGACCCCCTTGAGGAATGGTGATGTTTTGGCAATGTGAAGATAGGAATTCCAGAGTATGAAACCTCTGTATCTGAGAGAGAATTGACTAAGTGAGGTGCGGCAGTGGGGAGGGTGAAGGTTATCGCAGTGTCGTGTGTTGTATGCATGGATTTAGGAATTCACTTGGAAGAGTCCTTTGAAGGTTTAGGGCCCATAGGGCGGCGCACAACTGGCCCAGCATCGTCCGGGTTTGGCTGGGGTAGGCCATCACTATAAATAAGAATTTGTTCTTAACTGACTTCGTCACGCCCTGATCTGTTTCACCTGTCCCTGTGATTGTCTCCACCCCCTCCAGGTGTCGCTTATTTTCCCCAGTGTATTTATCAGCTTTTCCGAGAGGATTCGAAGCCAACTGAGCGTCTCGTGAATCTATGACGGGTGAGTTGGATACTCCTGAGACTATGCAGTTGGGAAGAGCTAGGTTATAAGTTGGGAAACGCTCACTGAGGATGAATAGTAAAGGTTGTCTGTACTGTGGAGGGGCAGGACAGTCTGCCCTATTAGGAAACCCTTGTCTCTAGTGATTACCAGTACTATGGTGAGTCAGACTGGGAGTTCCCTAATTCCCATCTCCCCCACACCCTTCTTTGTGCTGTGGGGAGACCAATCTGTCTCTCCGTGCTCATTGACTCTGGGGCTAATGAGAGTTCTATGGATACCGCTATTGCTTCAACGCATGGTATTCCCACTCTGCCTCTCTCTGTGCCCATGGATGCTAGGGAATTGGACAGCCGCTCTATAGGGGAAGTCACCCAGAGTACTGTTCCCGTTCAATTACGGGTTTCTGGTAACCACAGTGAGACGATACAGTTCCTCCTCCTTGCATCTCCCCATGTTCCGGTTGTGTTGGGATTTTCCTGGCTCCAAAAGCACAATCCTGTGATTGACTGGACCACAAGCTCCATCCTGGGTTGGAGCCCATTTTTCCATTCTCACTGCCTTCAAGCAGCACAGCCTTCCCCAAGTCGTCTTCCTCGGGATGTTAGCAAGACTGTGGATGTCTCTGCTATTTCCACTGAATACCATGACCTCCTGGAAGTGTTCAGTAAGGTACATGCTACTTCCCTTCCCCCGCACCGTCCTTATGATTGTGCCATTGATCTTCTCCCAAGCACTACACCACCTCGGGGTAGGTTGTATTCTCTGTCCGGACGAGAGACCAAAGTTATAGAGGAGTACATAGAGGAGTCTCTGACCACTGGGGCCGTCTGTCCATCTGCATCACCTGCCAGCGCAAGGTTTTTCTTTGTGGCGAAGAAGGACAAGACCCTGCGTCCGTGCATTGACTACCGGGGACTTAACGACATTACTGTTAAAAGTCGTTACCCCCCCTACCTCTCCTCTGTGTTTGAACCTCTCCAGTGGGCCACCATATTTTACAAGTTGGACCTTTTGGAATGCCTACCACCTGATTCGGATACACGAGGGGGATGAGTGCAAGACAGCCTTCAACACAGCCAGTGGACATTATGAGTACCAGGTCATGCCATTTGGACTCACCAACGCCCCCCACTGTTTTCCAGGCTTTGGTCAACAATGTGCTCCGGGACATGCTAAACCGTTTTTGTGTTTGTTTACCTTGACGACATCCTGTTTTTTTTTTTACCCGATCTGCCCAATAACATGTACTTCATGTCAGACAGGTCCTTCAGCGCCTCCTGGAGAACCAATTTTTCGTGAAATACGAAGTGAGTTCCACCGCTTTACCATCACCTTTCTGGGATATGTCATTGAGGGCAATGTTCAGATGGATCCTGGAAAGGTGAAAGCAGTGGTGGATTGGCCTAAACCAACATCCAAGGTGCAGTTGCAACGGTTTCTTGGTTTTGCTAACTTTTACCGTCATTTCATTCGGGATTACAGCACACTGGCAGCCCCCCTCTCGGGACTCACCTCTCCCAAGGTACCGTTCAAATGGTCTCCAGCTGTCGACAAAGCCTTTGTGGACCTGAAGCATCGGTTCACAACAGCACCTATCCTCATCCATCCGGACCCCTCGCGTCAATATGTGGTGGAAGTTGATGCTTTGGATGTTGGAATGAAACCATCCTGTCCCAGCGATCTGCCCAGGACCAAAAGCTTCAACCCTGTGCCTTCCTGTCCCATTGTCTCAATCCTGCAGAGAGGAACTACGATGTAGGCAACCGAGAACTCCTGGCAGTTAAGATGGCATTGGAAGAGTGAAGGCACTGGCTGGGAGGAGCAGAACAGCCATTCTTGGTCTGGAACGATCATAAAAACTTGGAATATGTCCCTACAGCCAAGCGCCTCAACTCCAGGCAGGCCCGGTGGGCCCTCTTGTTTACCAGATTCAATTTGACCATTTCCTACCATGCCCTGATCTGTTTCACCTGTCCCTGTGATTGTCTCCACCCCCTCCATGTGTCGCTTATTTTCCCCAGTGTATTTATCCCTGTGTTTCCTGTCTCTCTGTGCCAGTTCGTCTTGTGTGTTTAGTCAAGTCAACCAGCGTGTTTTTCCCCGTACTCCTTTTGTATTCTCTTTTGCCAGTCTTCCCTGTTTTGACCACTGCCTGACGCTGGACTACTTTCCCGCCTGCCTGATCATCCTGCCTGCCCTGACCTTGAATCTGCCTGCCCTTTGGTACCTATTGGACTGGTTTTGTACACTACCATTCTCTTTCCTACCCCTTTTTGGATGAATAAACATTGTAAGACTCCAACCATCTGCCTCCTGTGTCTGCATCTGGGTCTCATCTTGTGCCTTGATAGACTTGCCTAGTTAAATCAAAAAAATTAGAAGAGTTTCGGTAGGCTGTCTGGTACGTATTTATAGATGAATGGGCATAATTGGAGTAAATGAATGTAACTCTATTTTCTTAACTGAGTTGTTGGTTAAGAGCTTGTAAGCAATTCACGGTAAGGTCTATGTATTCTGCGCATGTGACAAATAACATTTGATTTTATATGCTTCCTACCTACACATCACTCATCACACAATAAATCTGCAAGACTAGACACCTGTAAGTACTTGGCTCCATCTGCCCCTCTGTTTAAGAAACTCAATGTACTGTCTATTTACAACTACAAAATAAACCAAGGTAAAAAAAAATGTTAAAGTAAGACAAAAAAGATAAAAATAACAAGGCTATATACAAGGGGTACAGAGTCAATGTGCTGGGGTACAGGGCAAATAGTACAGGTTGCCATTTGATTAATTGTTCAGCAGTCTTATGGCTTGGTGGTAAAAGCTGTTAAAACCTCTTGAGTGTAGGGGGCAGTATTTTGATGTTTGGATAAGAAACCCACCCAAATTAAACTGCCTATTTCTCAGGCCCAGAATCTAGAATATGCATATAATTGTCAGATTAGGATAGAAAACACTAAAGTTTCCAAAACTGTCAAAATATTGTCTGTGAGTATAACAAAACTGATATTGCAGGTGAAAACCTGAGGAAAATCAAACCAGGAAGTGGCTTCTATTTTGAATGTTCCATAGTCTGCCTTCACTCCATTTAAAGGGATATCAACCAGAATCCTTTTCCTATGGCTTCCCCATGGTGTGAACAGTCTTTAGACATAGTTTCAGGCTTTTATTTAGAAAAATGAGCTAGAAAGATCACATCGTGTCATTGTATGGCTGGGTGCCAGCAGCATTTTGTATGCGCAACAGCTTGGAGCAGCCATTTTCTCTCTCTCTCCTATTGAAGAAGCTACATTCCCGGTTGATATATTATCGATGATATATTGTAAAAACAACCTGAGGATTGATTATGAAAAAACATTTGAAATGTTTCTACAAACATTACGATTAATATTTGGACTTTTCGTCTGCGATGTCGTGACCGCTCGAGCCTGTGGATTTCTGGACATAACGCGCCAACCAAATGGTGGTATTTTGGATATAAAAATAATCTTTATGGAACAAAAGGAACATTTATTGTGTAACTGGGAGTCTCGTAAGTGCAAACATCCGAAGGTTATCAAAGGTAAGCGATTTAATTGATTGCTTTTCTGACTTTCGTGACCAATCTACTTGGCTGCTAGCTGTTTGTAATATTTTTCCTACTGAGAGAGATGTCCTTACATAAACGTTTGGTATGCTTTCGCTGAAAAGCTTTATTGAAATCTGACATGCCAGGTGGATTAACAACAAGCGAAACTGTGTTTCGCTATATTGCACTTGTGATTTCATGAAAACGAAATATTTTTAGTGATTTAATTTGAATTTGGCGCTCTGCAATTCAGCAGTGGTTGACAAAAATGATCCCTCTAACGGGATGGGTGCATCAAGACGTTTTAATTAATTTTGAACCTAGACTTGGCACTCTGGTACCGCTTGCCAACCGGTAGCAGAGAGAACAGTCTTTGATTTGGGTGACTGGAGACTTTGACCCAAAAAATGTGGGTCTTTCCGCTGACACCGCCTAGTATATTGGTCCTGAATGGCAGGAAGCTTGCTCCCAGTGATGTACGGTGCTGTATGCACTACCCTCTGTAGCGCCTTACTGAGATGCTGAGCAGTTACCATAACAGGCGCTGATGCAACCGGTCAGGATGCTCTCAATGGTGCTCTCCCTATAGGCTGTCTCATCATTGCTGATCAGGCCTGCTACCATTGTGTCTTCAGCTAACTTAATGATGGTGTTGGAGTCGTGCTTGGCCAAGCAGTTGTGGGTGAACAGGGAGTACAGGAGGGGACTAAGCAAGCATCCCTGATGGGCCCCCATGTTGAGCATCAGCGGGGCAGATGTGTTGTTGCCCACCCTTACCACCTGGGGTAAGTCACTGGTACTTCCGGCTTTTGTTTTTGCTTGTAAGCAGGAATCAGAAGAACATAATTATGGTCCGATTTGCCAAATGGAGGGCGAGGGAGAGCTTTGTACACGTCTGCATGGTCTAGAGTTTTTTTTCTCTCTGGTTGCTTATGTGACGCTGGTAGAAATTAGGTAGAAACGGATTTAAGTTTGCCTGCATTTAACGTCCCAGGCCTCTTGGAGCGCCTCTTCTGGATGAGCATTTTTTTTGTTTGCTTGTTTGCATTGGACTAGTAACTGAAAGGTTGCAAGATCGAATCCCTGAGCTGACAAGGTAAAAATCTGTCCTTCTGCCCTTGAACAAGGCAGTTAACCCACTGTTCCTAGGCCGCCATTGAAAATAAGAATTTGTTCTTAACTGACTTGCCTAGTTAAAAAAATTAATAACGAAAAATGGCCTTATAAAACTCGTTGAGTGCGGTCTAAGTGCCAGAGTCGGTTTGTGGTGGTATATAGATGGCTACGGAAAATGTAGATGGAAACTCTCTTGGTAGATATTGTGGTCTACAGCTTATGATGAGGTACTCTACCTCACGAGTAATACCTTAAGACTACCTTAATATTAGACATCACGCACCAGTTGTTATTGACAAATAGATACACACCCCCACCCCTCATCTTAATGGACGTAGCTGTTCTGTCCTGCTGATGCATGGAAAACCCAGCAAACTGTATATTATTTTGTATTTTCTTTACCCCTTTTTCACCCCAATTCCATGGTATCCAAATGGTAGTTACAGTCTTGTCTCATCACTGCAACTCCCGTACGGACTTGGGAGAGATGAAAGTCGAGAGCCGTGCGTCCCCCGGAACACAACCCAACCTAGCTGCACTGCTTCTTGACACAATGCCCAATTAATCCGGAAGCCAGCCGCACCAACACCATACACCTGGCGACCGTGTTAGCGTGCACTGCGCCCGGCCCGCCACAGGAGTCACTAGTGCGCGTTGGGTCAAGGACATTCCTGCCGGCCAAACCCTCCCCTCACCTGAACGACGCTGGGCCAATTGTGCACCGCCCCATGGGCTCTGCGACAGAGCCTGGACTCGAAACCAGAATCTCTAGTGACACAGCTAGCACTGCAATTCAGTGCCTTAGACCACTGCGCCACTCCAGATTCCAGTGTAGAGTAGTTTTTACGAAAACCATATTGGTGCTCATATAGAATATAGTGTCGGTTTAAATGTTTCAACGTTATTATTATAATTCATTTTATTCAACGAGGCAAGTCAGTTAAGAACAAAGTCTTATTTACAATGACAACACCAGTTTCTCTAGGACTATTGGTGCACAGATTTGTCATAAAACATACAGTACATTGGTCAGCCATGTTAATCGTTTTTCTAACAGCTGATATAGCTAGCCTTACTCAAATGATCACTCCCACTTGACCTTAGCTTAGTCTGTTTGCTCACTGTCTTTTCTCTGGTCTGTCCACTATACACTCACATACTTACAGTCAGAGCCAAGCGAGAATAGGTTGTGTTGGGGCTGCTGGATACGAGAGTTCATCTTTCATAAAGCCCCCTCCCAGCCATGCCCTAATCTGGCCGCACATTCTTAGCTTCTCTCCCCTGGGGCTGGGGCCATAGTGGGGGGATCAATACCAATACAGCCAATTGTTTAGCTGTGCATGTCTGACCACACTACTGTATACTCATACATCACAGCCAGTAGGCCATGAGTGGCCAGGGAACTCTTCTGCATATGTGTCTTCGACAGGACACAATACACACACACACGTAGTCATTTAAAAACAAATTATTATTTATAATGACAGCTCATCCCAGCCCAGACAACATAGGACTCCCAATCACAGCCAGATGTGATGCAGCCTGGATTTGAACTAGGTACTGCAGTGACATCTCTTACACTGAGATGCAGTGTCTTAGACCATTGCACCACTCAGGAGCCCTAAGTGGTAAATTTGGGCACTTGGTCACTAGAATGCCCCCGACCCAAATATAAATAAATATATATGTTGTATTTACAGTTCCAGTCTGGACACACATACTCATTCAAGGGTATTTCTTTATTGTTACTATTTTCTACATTTTAGAATAATAGTGAAGTCATCAAAACTATGAAATAACACATATGAAATCATGTAATAACCAAAAAAGTGTTTTGTAGTTGAGATTCTTCAAAGTAGCCACCTTTTGCCTTGATAACAGCTTTGCACACTCTTGGCATTCTCTCAACCAGCTTCCTGAGGAAGTCACCTGGAATGCATTTCATTTAATAAATCCTCTTTGGGCTAGGGGGCAGTATTTTTCACATCTGGGTGAAAAGCGTGCCTAAAGTAAACTGCCTGTTACTCAGGCCCATAATTGGTAGATTTGAATAGAAAACACAGTTTCTAAAACTGTTAATGTCTGTGAGTATAACAACTGATGTGGCAGGCAAAACCCAGAGGACAAACCAGCCCCAAAAATAATAATTTCAGCCTACCACTGTTTCCAATGGCTTTCATGTTTATTATGAGGCGAAGTCCCCCCAGATTGCAGTAGGGCTTCCACTAGATGTCAACAATCCTTAGAAACAGTTTCAGGCTGGTTTTTGGAAAATAATTAGCTAGAAGTTATAATTTTTCTAAGTGGCTCCCATTTTGGCTTTAGTGTTTTCATGCGCGTGGACGATGCGCGTTCTTTGTTATTTATCTCCGGTAATGAACATACTATTCTCCGTCTTAAATTGTATCATTTATTTACGTATAAGGTTTGATTATAAACCATTTTTGACTTGTTTGGATAAGTTTATTGGTAACATTTGGGATTCAATTTGTATGCATTTTGAAGGATGGAAACCAGTGGATTATTGACTGAAGCGTGCCAGCAAAACTGTTTTTATGGATATAAAGAAGGACATTATCGAAACAAAAGGACCATTTGTGATGTAACTGGGACCTTTTGGAGTGCCAACAGAAGAAGATCATCAAAGGTAAGGCATTTATTGTATCGCTATTTCGTGTCGCACCTGCCTGGTTGAAAAATGTTTCATTGTTTTGTATGCGGGGCGCTGTCCTCAGATAATCGCATGGTGTGCTTTCTCCGTAAAGCCTTTTTGAAATCTGACACAGCGGCTGGATTAACAAGAAGTTAAGCTTTATGATGTATTACGCTTGTATTTTTCTGAATGTTAAATATTTATATTTCTGCAGTTTGAATTTCGCGCTCTGCAATTTCACCGGATGTTGTCGGTGTCCCGCTAGCGGCACGTCTAGCAGTAACAGGTTTTAATTTAACAGGTATGCCTTGTTAAAAGTTTGTGGAATGTCTTTCCTTCTTAATGCGTTTGACACAATCAGTTGTGCTTTGACAAGGTAGGGATGGTATACAGAAGATAGGCCTATTTGGTAAAAGACCAAGTCCATATTATGGCAAGAAAAGCTCAAATAAGCAAAGAAATGACAGTCCATCATTATGGAACATTTCAAGAACGTTGAAAGTTTCTTCAAGTGCAGTCTCAAAAACCATCAAGCACAATTTTTTCCTTCATTTAACTAGGCAAATCAGTTAAGAACAATGATGGAGTAGAAACAGTGGATTAACTGCCTTGTTCAGGAGCAGAACAACAGATGTGTCAGCTCAGGGATTTGAACTTGCAACCTTTTGGTTACTAGCCAAATGCTCTAACCACTAAGCTACATGCCACTATGATGAAATTGTCTCTCATGAGGACCACCACAGGAAAGGAAGACCCAGAGTTACCTCTGCTGCAGAGGATAAGTTCACTAGAGTTAATTGCACCTCAAATTGCAGCCCAAATAAATGGTTCACAGAGTTCAAGTAACAGACACAGCTCAACATCAACTGTTCAAATGAGACTGCATGAATCAGGCCTTCATGGTCAAATTGCTGCAAAGAAACCACTACTGAAGGACACCCATAGGAAGAAGAGACTTGCTTGTGCCAAGAAACATGAGCAATGGACATTAAACCAGTGGAAATCTGTCCTTTGGTCTGAAGAGTCCAAATTTGAGATTTTTGGTTCCAACCGCCGTGTCTTTGTGAGACGCAGAGTACAGCAGGCGAACGGATGATCTCTGCATGTGTGGTTCTCACCACGACTCATGGAGGAGGTGTGATGGTGTGGGGGTCCTTTGCTGGTGACACTGTCAGTGATTTATTTTGAATTCAAGGTACACTTAACCAGCATGGCGACCACAGCATTCTGCAACGATAAGCCATCCCATCTGGTTTGCGCTTAGTGGGGCTATCATTTGTTTTTCAACAGAATAATGACCCAACACACCTCCAGGCTGTGTAAGGGCTATTTGACCAAGGAGAGTGGTGGAGTGCTGCATCAGATGACCTGGCCTCCACAATCACCCGACCTCAACCCATCTGAGATGGTTTGGGATGAGTTGGACCACAGAGTGAAGAAAAAACAGCCAACAAGTGCTCAGCATATGTGGGAACTCCTTCAAGACTGTTGGAAAAGCATTCCTCATGAAACTGGTTGAGAGAATGCCAAGCTGTCATCAAGGCAAAGGATGGCTACTTTGAAGAATCTCAAATATAAAACATATTTTGATTTGTTGAACACTTTTTTTGGTTACTACATGATTCCATATGTGTTATGTCATAGTTTTGATGTCTTCACTATTATTATACAATATAGAAAATGGCAAAAATAAAGAAACCCTTGAATGAGTCGGTGTGTCCAAACTTTTGACTGGCACTGTACATTTTTTAGAATCTCAGTTGGTGTCTCAATTTACTATTGCGAGTAAGAATAGTATAATACCAGCAGCCTGGTCACTAGACATCAGGTTAATAATACAACCGGTGCAGTTTTTAAAATTAGTTGTGCATCAGCAGTTTTTATTTTGTTATATCAATCACTGAGTTACTCAATTAGCCATGTCAGCTAAAACTTTTTAGATTGGTAGTTAGTGTAGCCAGCTATCTAAACTTGTAGTAATCATGGCCGAAATACTGACCGGGTACACAGAGCACTTGCCCATGGGCCCTGAGCTCCAGGGTGCCCACATTGATTTTGTTAGTCATTGGGAGAATCTCAAATGCATACTTCTCACATCATCTCTTCTTTCTCCTGTCCTCCTTCTCTAAACCCATTGGATGAGAAAGCCAAAGGTCACTCCCCGCTCTAATCTCATTTTAGAGAAGGAGGTGAGGAGAGAGGAGAGAACGCGAGGAATATGCAACTGAGATTCTCCCATTTCTCCGCCTGTATCATATTAATATGGTATAAGTCATTCCAAAATGTGTAGAATTGCAGGAAATTAGCTTTAAAACTGCACGTTTCTTCTCTCTACCTCATGACAAAATGAGTAGAATTGCATGAAATTTGTTATAAAATGTCCACATTTTCTCTACACCCCACGTAAAAAGGTGTAAATTTGCAGGAAATTAACTTTAAAACTTAAAATGTTCTGTCCATCATCAAGAGGGGGGCCAAGAAAATGGTTTGAGGCT
Organism: Oncorhynchus clarkii lewisi; assembly: GCF_045791955.1. Lineage (NCBI taxonomy): Eukaryota > Metazoa > Chordata > Actinopteri > Salmoniformes > Salmonidae > Oncorhynchus > Oncorhynchus clarkii. Next base: position 23,812,452 of record NC_092157.1, read on the forward strand.
AAGACCCCCAAAAGGCTAGAGCTGTCCCTGCTGTCACACACTAATAACAAAATACATGGATAGCTATAGCTCAATATAGAGCTGATATATAGTGAAGAGATATTTTTAACTCTCATCTATAATCTAAATAATCTGAACCTCTCTCATTTAATGGAAATTGCTTTTCACCACTCTGACCTTACCAGCCAGGACTCAAGCAGAACTAATTTCTGAATACTGATTAAAGTGCTTTTGGCTGAAATCTGCTCCTGTCTGCTCCCATCTGCAATTTCCAAAGACAACTGAACTAAAACAGATGAACATTTTATCCCCTTGAAACACTTACACAACCATGAGAGTAATCAGGTGTTGGTCAAGAGATTAATTTGTTTTGTAAAGATTTTAAAAAAAGTACATATAACCTTAACTTAACTAGGCAAGTCAGTTAAGAACAAATTCTTATTTACAATGACGGCCTACCTCAGCCAAATAACACTGGGCCAATTGTGCGCTGCCCTACAGGACTTCCAATCACAGCCAGATGCGATACAGCCTGGATTCGAACCGGGGACTGTGGTGACACCTCTTGCACTGCGATGCGGGAGCTGATGAAGATGTGCTTTGAGTCAATAAACCTGGCATAAAGGTAAATGAATAGGATACCCCAAGGAGGCCGTGATGCAAAAATGATAATATCATTAATTTAGTCCATGCTCAAAATAATTTAAAAAGTGAAAGTACAAGGGAGGGTAGGGAGAGGGGGAGGTACAACTACGGGTGCGTGTAGACAATACAACTTAATATCAGTCACAGCATGATTAGCCTGATGAAACTATCTGGCCACTGGTGATTTTTAGCAAGAAGTGGCCTCACCAGTGTGAGATATTTTCATGAGGCTAATCATGCCGTGACAGATCTTAAGTTCTGTGCCATTGACCGTGTTTTCTCAAGCCGCAGACGCCGCAATACGGATGAGCGCCTTCTCCAGTGTGAAGCCCGATGGATCTTCTACTTAACTCACACCCCCAACGGCTTAATGAGGAATTGGACCTTGTATGTTTCCAGTAGTGTTGTCTACACGCACATGTAGCCCCCCCCCCCCTCCCACTGCTCTCTGAGTATTTCATATCTATTGCTTCTGATATGTTTTGTAACCCAGACTGTTGTCTCTTTCCAATTATATGTGACATTTGAATTGTCCATTTTTGATATTCATATATATTCCCTGTTAATGTGCATTGACTCCCGATTAGCCAGTCTCTAATCAACTATCTGCTTGCAACTGTTGTGCCTGTTATGCACAGCAGGTGTGTCTTCATAAGTGTCTTCTTAATTTGTTTGTACAGCACTGAAGGCATAAGGCTGAAACGTATGCTTCGTTCCCTTTTTACATTTTTTTTTACTGAACAAAAATAAACGGAACATTCAACAGTTTCAAAGATTTTACTGAGTTACAGTTCATATAAGACAATCAGTTCATTGAAATAAATTCATTAGGGCCTAATCTATGGATTTCACGACTGTGATTGCAGATATGCATCTGTTGGTCACAGATACCTTTTTAAAAAATGTAGGTGCCTCCCGAGTGGTGCAGTGCTCTAAGGCACTGCCCTCTAAGGGAGGGCTTGGCTGGCCGGGATGTCCTTGACCCATCGTCCTCTAGCAACTCCTTGTGGCAGGCCCGGGCGCATGCACATTGACTTCAGTCACCAGTTGTAGAGTGTTTCTTCTTACACATTGGTGGGGCTGGCTTCCAGGTTAAGTGGGCAGTGTGTTAAGAAGCAGTGTGGCTTGGCAGGGTTGTGTTTCCTGAGTCCATGCAGATATTTCTGCGATGGGACAAGACTGTAACTACCAATTGAATATCATGAAAAAATGGTTTTAAAAAAAGTAGGGGTGTGGATCAGAAAACCTGAAGGTGTGACCACCATTTGCCTCATGCAGTGTGACATATTTCCTTTGCATAGAATTGATCAGGCTGTTGATTGTGGCCTCCTCCTCAATGGCTGTGCAATGTTGCTGGATATTGGCGGGAACTGGAACATGCTGTCGTACAGGTCGATCCAGAGCATCCCACCTGCTCATCGGGTGACATGTCTGGTGAGTATGCAGGCCATGGCAGAACTGGGATATCTTGTGCACAAACCCTTGTGACATGGGGCTGTGCATTATCATGATGAAACATGAGGTGATGGCTGCAGGCCTCAGGATCTCATCATGGTATCTCTGTGCATTCAAAATACCATTGATAAAATGCAATTGTGTTCGTTGTCCATAGCTTTTACCTGCCCATACCATAACCCCACCGCCACCATGGGGCACTATGCTCACAACGTCGACATCAGCAACCCGCTTGCTCACACATAGCCAAGATCTGCATTTGAGAGGCCGGTTGGACGTACTGCCAAATTCTCTAAAACAATGTTTAATCAGCTACCTAGATAGGCCATCCACCTGACAAATGTGGCATATCTTTTGACAAAGGAGAAATGAAATGCTCACTAACAGCGATGTAAACAAATTCATGCACTTTTATTTCAGCTCATGAAACATGGGACCAACACTTCGCGTTTATATTTTTGTTCAGTGTATATAGCACCTTACACTTTCACTTTTTGTTTTCTTTCGAGCACGGATAAAATTATTTTAAATAAATTGTTTTATTTTTGCATCTCGGCCTCCTTTGGTTATTCCTTGTCATGGTTGAGTGCGAGTACCTATTTTCACTCCCAAGCACCGGCCTTTCATTCTAGCCTGAGCGCGAACCCTCATGGCTTTCTACATCAAATGAAACTTCAAACTAACAACATATTTTACATACAGTACATTGATTACCAACTGGGGTTATTTTGACACCAAGAATTAATCACAATTAATTAAATGGCCACCGGACCCCCCCCCATTTGTACACTGCTGCTACCTACAGTACATGTACAAATTCCCTCAAGTAACCTGTACCCCCGCACACTGACTTGGTATCGGTACCCCCTGTATATAGCCTCGTTATTGTTATGTTATTTTGTTACTTTTTAATTTGTTTTATTTTTTACTTTATTTGGTAAATATTTTCTTAACTCTTCATGAACTGCACTGTTGGTTAAGGGCTTGTAAGTACGTATTTCACGGTAAGGTCTATACTTGTCGTATTCGGCGCATGTGACAACTAAAATCTGATTTGATGTGAAGAAGAAACTATTGGAAAAAGCAACAATTATAGCAAAAAAATCGACTTAATTCTTATCCAAACATCATTAATATTTTTTTAAATAGATATTAACCAAATTGTTATATTAACAAAAATACAGTTAATTTGCATATTCTGTCAAATGAAAATATACATTTTCATTTGAATCCACATTAATACTAAAAAGTAGATATCAAATGTTTGTCATATGTGCTGAATACTGTCATGCGTAGGTGTAATAGGTGGCAGGGAAGTCAGGCGCAGGAGAGTCAAATGGAGTGTAAAATGGAGTCTTTTAATAAAGTCCACGGAGTATGCTCCATAACACTAAATGTACATAAACATGGGTACGAGGACCCGACGCACACCTATACAACAATCACACTACACTGACAAATAAAACAATCTCTGACAAAGACATGAGGGGAAACAGAGGGTTAAATACACAACAGGTAATGAATGGGATTGAAAACAGGTGTATGGGAAGACAAGACAAAACCAATGGAAAATGAAAAAAAGGATCAATGATGGCTAGAAGACCGGTGACGTCGAACGCCGAGCACCGCCCGAACAAGGAGAGGCAACGACTTCGGCAGAAGTCGTGACAGTACCCCCCCCCCCCCCCCCCCCCCCCCGACGCACGGCTCCAGCTGCGCGTCGACACCGGCCTCGGGGACGACCCGGAAGGCGAGGTGCAGGGCGATCCGGATGGAGACGGTGGAATTCTGATAACATGGAAGGATGTAACACGTCCTCCACCGGAACCCAGCATCTCTCCTCCGGCCCGTACCCCTCCCAGTCCACGAGGTACTGAAGGCCCCTCGCCCGACGTCTCGAATCCAAAATGGATTGAACAGAGTACGCCGGAACCCCCTCGATGTCTAGAGGAGGCGGAGGAACATTACGCACTTCAGCCTCCTGGAGCGGGCCAGCCACCATCGGCCTGAGGAGAGACACATGGAACGAGGGGTTAATACGGTAATGAGTGGGTAGTTGTAACCTATAACATACCTCGTTCACTCTCCTCAGGACTTTAAACGGCCCCACAAACCGCGGACCCAGCTTCCGGCAGAGAAGGCGAAGGGGCAGGTTTCGGGTCGAGAGCCAGACCCTGTCCCCTGGTGCGAACACTGGGGCCTCACTGCGGCGACGGTCTGCGCCAATTTTCTGGCGCCTTATGGCACGCTGAAGGTGGACGTGGGCTGCCTCCCAGGTCTCCTCAGCGTGCCGAAACCAATTGTCCACCGCAGGGGCCTCGGTCTGGCTCTGATGCCAAGGAGCCAGAACCGGCTGATACTCCCTTTCAATGTGTATTAGGGTAAGGTTAGTGGAGGAGTGACGTAGCGAGTTCTGAGCCATCTCTGCCCAGGGCACGAACTTCGCCCACTCCCCCGGCCGATCCTGGCAATAAGACCGCAGAAACCTACCCACATCCTGGTTAACTCTCTCCACCTGCCCATTACTCTCGGGGTGAAAACCTGAGGTAAGACTAACCGAGATCCCCAGACGCTCCATGAACGCCTTCCAGACCCTTGATGTGAACTGGGGACCCCGATCAGACACTATATCCTCAGGCACCCCATAGTGCCGGAAAACGTGTGTAAACAGGGTCTCTGCAGTTTGTAAGGCCGTAGGGAGACCGGGCAAAGGGAGGAGACGACAGGACTTAGAAAACCGATCCACAACGACCAGGATTGTGGTGTAACCCTGTGAAGGTGGAAGATCGGTCAAAAAATCCACCGACAGGTGTGACCACGGCCGTTGAGGAACGGGTAGAGGTTGTAGCTTACCTCTGGGCAGGTGTCTAGGAGCCTTGCACTGGGCGCACACCGAGCAGGAAGAAACATAAATCCTCACGTCCTTAGCTAAAGTGGGCCACCAGTATCTCCCGTCAAGACAGCGCATCGTCCGACCTATCCCAGGATGACCAGAGGAGGGTGACGTGTGAGCCCAATATATCAATCGGTCGCGGACAGCAGACAGAACGTACAGACGACCAGCTGGACACTCAGGGGGAGAAGGCTCTGCACGTGACGCCCGCTCAATGTCCGCGTCCAGCTCCCACACTACTGGCGCCACCAAACACGAAGCTGGGAGTATGGGAGTGGGATCCATGGACCGCTCCTCTGTGTCATACAGCCGAGACAATGCGTCTGCCTTAACGTTCTGGGAGCCTGGTCTGTAAGAAAGAGTAAACACAAAACGAGTGAAAAACATGGCCCACCTTGCCTGGCGAGGATTCAATCTCTTTGCCTGCCGGATATACTCCAGAATGCGGTGGTCAGTCCAGATGAGAAAAGGGTGTTTAGCCCCCTCAAGCCAATGCCTCCACACCTTCAAAGCTTCTACGACAGCTAACAGCTCCCGGTTCCCCACATCATAGTTTCGCTCCGCCGGGCTGAGCTTCTTAGAAAAGAAAGCACAGGGGCGAAGCTTCAGTGGCGTACCCGAACGCTGAGAGAGCACTGCTCCTATCCCAGCTTCGGATGCGTCCACCTCCACTATGAATGGCAAAGAGGGATCCGGATGAGCCAGCACAGGCGCCGAAGTAAACAGAGTCTTCAGGTGCTCAAAAGCCCTGTTCGCCTCAGCCGACCACTGCAAGCGCACCGGGCCCCCCTTTAGCAGTGAGGTAATGGGAGCTGCCACCTGACCAAAACCCCGGATAAACCTCCGGTAGTAATTGGAAAACCCCAAAAAACGCTGCAACTCCTTTACCGTGGTTGGAGTCGGCCAATTACGCACGGCTGTAATGCGGTCGCTCTCCATCTCCACTCCTGAAGTGGAAATCCGATGCCCTAGGAAGGAGATGGATTGTTGGAAAAACAAGCATTTCTCAGACTTGACATATAGATCATGCTCCAACAGGCGACCAAGCACCCTGCGCACCAGGGACACATGCTCGGCGCGTGTAGCAGAGTATATCAGAATATCATCGATATACACCACTACACCCTGCCCATGCAGGTCCCTGAAGATCTCATCTACAAATGATTGGAAAACTGATGGCGCATTCATCAACCCATATGGCATGACCAGGTACTCATAATGACCTGAGGTGGTGCTAAATGCCGTCTTCCACTCATCACTCTTCTTAATACGCACCAGATTGTACGCACTCCTGAGATCCAATTTTGTGAAAAAACGTGCCCCGTGCATTAACTCAATAATCGTATTGATCAGAGGTAGCGGGTAACTATATTTCACTGTGATTTTATTAAGACCTCGATAATCAACGCACGGGCGTAAACCGCCATCCTTTTTTTTCACAAAAAAGAAACTCGAAGAGACGGGTGAAATGGATGGCTGAATGAACCCCTGATGCAGGGATTCAGAGATATATGTCTCCATAGCCTCCGTCTCCGCTTGCGACAGGGGATACACGTGACTCTTGGGATATGCAGCGTCTACCAGGAGATCTATCGCACAATCCCCCAGTCGATGGGGTGGTAATTGAGTCGCCTTCTTTTTACAGAAGGCGAGAGCCAAATCGGCATATTCGGGGGGAATGCGCACGGTGGAGACCTGGTCGGGACTTTCCACCGTAGTAGCACCAACGGAAACCCCTAAACACCTACCTGAGCATTCTCGCGACCACCCTGTGAGAGCCCTCTGTGGCCAAGAAACAGTGGGGTTATGACAAACTAACCAGGGTAGGCCTAGCACCACAGAATACGCAGGAGAATCAATAAGGAAAAGACTAATCTTCTCCTTGTGACCCTCCTGCGTTATCATACACAAAGGTGCGGTTACCTCCCTGATAAACCCTGACCCTAATGGTCGACTATCTAAGGCATGAATAGGGAAAGGCATATCCACAGGAACAATAGGGATCCCTAAACTATGAGCTAGACTTTTATTAATGAAATTCCCAGCCGCACCCGAATCTACTAGCGCCATACTGGGAATGCAGTGAAAAATCAGGAAAAGAGACAGAGACAAACATTAGTGCAGCAGAGGGCTCTGGATGAGAATGGTGCCTACTCACCTGGGGTGACGCCAGAATGCCCTGCCTGCCCTCTCTATTCCCAGAGGAACCAACCCGGCACCGACCAGCAGTGTGCTCTCTGCGACCTTGAATGGTGCTCGAGCGGGAACCCCCTCCGGTCTCCCTGCGCACCATCCCTCCCAATTCCATAGGTTCGGGAGAGAGGGTGCGGGAGGGTGGAACAACCAGACCCCGATCTAGACGTCCACGAGTAGCCAGCATGTTGTCCAGCCTGATGGACATGTCCACCAGCTGGTCGAAGGTGAGGGTGGTGTCTCTACAGGCCAGCTCCCGACGGACGTCCTCGCGTAGACTACAACGGTAATGGTCGATCAGGGCCCTGTCGCTCCATCCAGCGCCGGCAGCCAAGGTCCTAAACTCCAAAGCAAAATCCTGTGCACTCCTCGTCTCCTGCCTCAGATGATAGAGAAGCTCACCCGCTGCTTTGCCTTCAGGTGGGTGATCGAATACTATCCGGAATTGGCGGGTGAACTCCTCAAAATGGTCCAGCGCCGCATCCTCCCTACTACACACAGCGCTGGCCCATTCCAGGGCTTTCCCGGTGAGGCATGAGACGAGGGCCTAACTCTTCTCACGGTCAGATGGTACTGGGGAGGCCGTGGCTAGATACAAGTTCAGTTTAAGGAGGAAACCCTGGCAGCCGGCAGTATCTCCGTTGTATCCCGTAGGTAGGGATAAATGGATCCTCGATTCCGGAGAGGAAAAATCGTTCACGGGAGATTCCGGTTGTGGTGGTGGTGGCGCTGGAGAAACTCCCTGTCTCTCCCAGCGATCTATTTTCATGACAATGTGATCCATGAAGGAGCTGATAACGTCAAGCTCCCTAGCTTGTTCCTGAACGCGTTCCTCCAGCTCCATGGGCATAGTGTCCTCTCCTGCTGACTTCATATATTTGGTCAGAGATTCTGTCATGCGTAGGTGTAATAGGTGGCAGGGAAGTCAGGCGCAGGAGAGTCAAATGGAGTGTAAAATGGAGTCTTTTAATAAAGTCCACGGAGTATGCTCCATAACACTAAATGTACATAAACATGGGTACGAGGACCCGACGCACACCTATACAACAATCACACTACACTGACAAATAAAACAATCTCTGACAAAGACATGAGGGGAAACAGAGGGTTAAATACACAACAGGTAATGAATGGGATTGAAAACAGGTGTATGGGAAGACAAGACAAAACCAATGGAAAATGAAAAAAAGGATCAATGATGGCTAGAAGACCGGTGACGTCGAACGCCGAGCACCGCCCGAACAAGGAGAGGCAACGACTTCGGCAGAAGTCGTGACAGAATACAACAGGTACAGTGAAATGCTTACTTACAAGCCCTTAAACAAAAATTCAACTTGAAGAAAAACAAGTAAAAAATAATAATAAATAACAAATAGAAAAATAATGAATAATTAAAGAGCAACAATAAAATAACAGTAGCGAGGCTATATACAGGGGGTACCGGTACAGAGTCAATGTGCGGTGGCACAGGTTAGTCAAAGTAATTGAGGTAATATGTGACCCGTTTCAGGAAACTAGGCGAATGTCTCGGGCCACTACTTCACAGGAGAGTCATTTGAATGTTTTTTATATATATATATATATAAAAACTTGTATGTCATCTGTAAATAGCCATTTGATTAGCTGTTAAGCAGTATTATTGTAAGAGAGTGCATAACTGGCGGCAGGGAAGTCAGGCGCAGGAGAGCAAAACTGGGTAATCAACGGGACAGTTTTATTCATACAACCACCGGAAACCAGAACAATAAACAAATGGGTACAAAGCGTGCACATGCACTTACAAATAAACAATTCATCACAAAGACATGGGGGGAACAGAGGGTTAAATACACAACATGTAATAAGGGATATTGAGACCAGGTGTGTGAAGAAAAGACAAAACAAATGGAAAATGAAAAGTGGATCGATGATGGCTAGAAGACCGGCAACACCAAGCGTCACCCGAACAAGGAGAGGAACCGACTTTGGCGGAAGTCGTGACAATTATGGCTTGGGTGAATAAGCTGTTAAGAAGCCTTTTGGACCTAGACTTGGTGCTCCGGTACTGCTTGCTGTTCGGTAGCAGAGAGAACAGTCTCTGACTAGGGTGTCTGGAGTCTTTGGCAATTTTTAGGGCCTTCCTCTGACACCACTTGGTATAGAGGTCCTGGATGGCAGGAAGCTTGGTCCCAGTGATGTGCTGAGTCATATGCACTACCCTCTGTAGTGCCTTGCGGTCAGAGTCCAAGCAGTTGCAATACCAGGCAGTGATGCAATCAGTCAGGGTGCTCTCGATGGTACAGCTGTATCATTTTTTGAGGATCTGAGGACCCATGCCAAATCTTTTCAGTCTCCTTAGGGTGAATAGGCGTTGTCGCGCCCTCTTCAAGACTGTCTTGGTGTGTTTAGACCGTGACAGTTCGTTTGTGATGTGGACGCTAAGGAACTTGAAGCTGGCATGCTCGGTCTTCCTTTTCCTGTAGTCCACAATCATCTCCTTAGTCTTGATTGAGGGAGAGGTTGTTATCCTGGCACCACACGGCCAGGCCTCTGACCTCCTCCCTACAAGCGGGCTCATCGTTGTTGATGATTTGGCCTACCAGTGTTGTTGGAAAACTTAATGATGGTGTTGTAGTGCTTGGCCATGCAGGAATGGATTACAGGAGGGGACTGAGCACACACCCAAGAGGGGCCCCCGTGTTGAGGATCAGCATGGTGTGGCAGATGATTTGTTACCTATGCTTACCACCTGGGGGCAGCCCATCAGTATGTCCAGAATCCAGTATGTCCAGAATCTGTGTTTAGTCCCTGGGTCCTTAGCTTGGTGATGAGCAAAAAAATATTTTACCTTTATTTAACTAGGCAAGTCAGTTAAGAGCAAATTCTTATTTACAATGACAGCCTACCAGGGAACAGTGGGTTAACTGCCTTGTTCAGGAGCAGAATGACAGATTTATACCTTGTCAGCTCGGGGATTCAATCCAGCAACCTTTCGGTTACTGACCAAGTACTCTATTCACTAGGCTACCTGCCACCCCACTATTGTGTTGAATGCTGAGCTGTAGTCAATGAATAGCATTCTCACGTAGGTGTTCTTTTTGTCCAGGTGGGAAAGGGCAGTGGGGAGTGCAATAGAGATTGCATCATCTATGGATCTGTTGGGGCGGTATGCAAATTGGAGTGGGTCTAGGGTTGTGAGTGCTACGGGTCGGCAGTCATTTAGGCAGGTTACCTTGGTGTTCTTGGGCACAGGGACTATGGTGGTCTGCTTGAAACATATTGGTATTACAGACTTGGTCAGAGACAGGTTGAAAATGTCAGTGAAGATACTTACCAGTTGGTCAGCGCGTGCTCTTAGTACACACCCTTGTAATCCAACAGGCCCTACAGCCCTGTGAATGTTGACCTGTTTAAAGGTCTTACTCACATCGGCTATGGAGAGCGTGATCAAACAGTCGTCCGGAACAGCTGATGCTCCCATGCATGCTTCAGTGTTGCTTGCCTCGAAGCGAGCATAGAAGTAATTTAGCTCATCTGTTAACCTCATATCACTGGACAGCTCGCGGCTTTGCTTCCCTTTGCAGTCCGCAATAGTTTGTAAGCCCTGCCACATCTGTCGAATGTCGGAGCCAGTGTAGTGTGATTCAATTTGAATATAATTTCCTTTTTGGAATTTTTAAGTAAATATAATTATTTCCATGTTTATGTTATTAAAAACTACTGCAATGTATAGGGGTAGTACACCAAAATTGGAAATAAACTTTAATTGTATTGACAAAGAGTGATTAATCTATTTTATCCTGAGACAATTACCAAAATATGGCTTCATTTTTTTTATTGACATACCCCACAGCCAGCATTAGCATCGCTGCTAGTGAAACAATGGGAGTGGTAGGGCCTGTGGCAGGATGCTTCAAAAAGCATACCCAAATCCTCAGTCACTTCAACCCAAATGATATAGCAACCAACATACCATAACAAGATGCGCATATATAATATTGGTGGGTATTATAGGAATTCTGGTATTAATATAACATTTTCAGTAGGATAACTCTTTTTCGGGGGAATACACACCAATACAGCACTGTGTGTACATTCAGAGGGTATCTGGTTTCTGTATTACAGCTCTACTAAGTATTCATAGTACTGACAGACTTTTATGAGCTGTTTAGACTGCAACTATGCATATATCTAAAGTAATTTCTATTTTGTACACGTCATACCCAGTTATAACCCTAGGTGAGTACATAAGGTGCTCCATCTCTGCAGTTATTTTTGTATTTATTAGGATGCCCATTATCTGCTGCCATGACAACAGCTACTGTACTCTTCCTGTGGTCCAAACAGGATTAAAACAATTACTTTACAACAAAACGCAGCAGCCTACATCCTTAATAGCACGATAAGTCATACGTGACATCATTACATTATTATGCTATTATTACACCTCTACAACATAAAATGTACGATAACACAATACAACAATATTACAATATGTGTGTGTGTGTGAGAGAGTGTTTGAGGGATCTGTATATCAGGTCAAAATCCCTCCAACAGGTCCCCCTCCACCCTCTGACGGTATGTGCAACTTAAAATTACGTCACCAGAGAAACCTGGATTGAATAAATACTTGTTTATATTTGCCCATTGAATAACTACACTCTCATAAAAAAGGGTCTGTGGAAAAGGTTCTACATGGAACCTAAAAGGGTTCTTCGCCTGTCTGTGGAAAAGGTTCTACATGGAACCTAAAAGGGTTCTTCGCCTGTCTGTGGAAAAGGTTCTACATGGAACCTAAAAGGGTTCTTTGCCTGTCTGTGGAAAAGGTTCTACATGGAACCTAAAAGGGTTCTTCAAAGGGACACCCAAAGAACTCTTTTAGGTTCTAGATAGAAAAAAGGTGCTAAGAGTGTACTTTTCAGAGAATACACACCAATACAACTGTGTAGACCATATCTGAGTTCTGTATTGCAGTTCTATGAAGTATTTATACTATTGGCAGACTTGTATAGATACACAAAAATTAGGTAATTTTGGTTATGTACACAGTCTTACGATACGTGGTATAGAAAAGTACAATCTTAGGTGAGTATATGGGAAGTTATACCTCTGCAGGTGATTTGTCTATCTGGTCAAAATCACTGATGCAGGTCCCCCTCCACCTCTGGTGGTGTGGATAACTTGTCATCCAGAGAAACCTAGATTCAAATTAAGGTCCTATCTTTTAAATTACTATAGGTGGAATTAGATGTTTTTGGCTGGGGTCAAAATGACCCCAAAGGACTTGGATTTTTTAGTTCATGTGGATACTGAAACACAAAACAATGGTTTAGATTTGAGTAGTTACCTGTGTCATAGGCTATCTTAGTATGTGAGCTTATTGCTCCCCTTTATAGACTACTCTGGTGGCAGCAGTGGCCTTATTGTCTCACAGGTTAACCTAAACCATGCCCTCAGTTTAACCCAGTTGCCTGCCTGCCTGTCAACGCCGACAGCAGAGGCGTTATGGATAGATACAGCCAAAGACCGTCTTCATCCCAACTTCCTTAAATCCTTATGGGCCCTGGTCAAAAGCAACGCACTACATAGTAAATAGGGTGCCATTTGGGACATATTCAAGATAAAGACACATCCTGAGTCAGAGTTGGAGGAGCAAATTGGTGCTCCCGCATTCCGGGCCAGTAAGTGTACCAGGTGGTTATAAATAGGCCATTGAAAAACAGACATTAGATCAGACAGCCTCTCTGAGAGATTGGAGGTTGTCGGCAGGACTCAGGGCCACTGTACAGGTGTTAGTCAGTTGTGCTGCCGTGCACACAAGCATGTTCTCTTCTCTGTGTTGTTGGACTCTTAAAATACTGCAGAGACTGTAACATGGAGGTCAAAAGTACCCTCTTAGAAAAAGGTGCTACCTAGAACCTAAAAGGGTTCTTCAGCTGTCCCAATAGGAGAACTCTTTGAAGAACCCGTTTTGGTTCCAGGTAGGACATTATTTTTTTTGTGGAACCCTCTGTGGAAAGTGTTAGCCTATGGGGACAGCTGAAGAACCCTTTTGGAACCCTTTTTTCTAAGAGTGTAGCTAAAACAGAAAGATTTTGAATGTATTAATTTTCCCCCTCTCCATCTCTCTCAGAGTATCTTTAGGGTATTCTATTGTTGATTAGACTCAGTCTGGGTAGAGATAATCATGAATCACATTCATTTCTTCCAAATGTTAATGAGACCTGCGTAGAATCAGCACTAGCATAATGACGTGGGTGCTCATGCATGAGTATCTTTTTGTACTGCAGTGTCTTTTTGTGTTTTGTCAACGTATTCTATCTACATACCAGATTTAGTTGTATATTTGACTATGTCTCTAGCAATACAGTGGCATCAGCCTTACCCCTGGGCTAAGAAGCAGGGTTACTAAAGGGTTTGATATTCCACAAAACAGAATGTATTTTCACCTAGGCCTTAATGTTCTAACCCCTGAGTAATAGTATGGATAGTCCTAAGGTAGGTAGCTAGGAAACTCAATTGATGAGAAGGAGATCCCCAGAGACTATAGCTCACCAATGACCCCTGAGGATGTGTCCCAAATGGCACCCTATTCCTTATTTCGAGCACTACTTCTAACCAAAGCCCTATGGGCCCTGGTCAAAAGCAGTGCACTATACTGGGGTTAGGGTGGGACATAGATCTACAGTGATATATTTTCTAGCCTTAATATTTTCGAATGTATTATTTAAGCCTTGTTTACAATTTGTGCTAAAATGTGAGTTTCTTGATCCAATCATGATAATCCAATCACTATCTGATAAAAGTCTGTCGTTTCTAAACATTGTAATAAAATGCCTCTCTCTGTCCACTGTGTCTGCATTGTGACCAGATTAGCTGGTGCCTCCCTGTATGCAAATTATTTGACAGATATTCTTTCCAAAAAAATCTGAATTTATTTTAAGATAATTACAGATGCCAAAAGTCAATGGTGCTACCTGTCAATGATTTTAGAGGCCATTATGATGATGATTTTAATGGTTTTAGCAACCAGATCTGTTTACACTAGATCATATACAGTATATGTTTTGAAGTAATGAACAAAGTTGTTTTTTTCTGACAGCCAATAGAAGCTCATCATAACACACCTCTTCTTACACAGAGGGTCGAAGATCATACCCAAAAGACATGTTAACCTCCCCTGTCAGTGGTAATGGTCAGAGGTTAGCATGTCTTGGGGGTATGATCTTTGACCCTCTGTAACTTTCTCATTATTCACGATTCATTCAGGATTATCCATTATCAGATTCAATTCTTATTTATAATAAAAGGCACTCTAAAATGACACTACATTATTTACCATTCATTTCTATTGGGCAAATAAAAATACATCTGAAACGGAACCAAAACGAACTGCAAATGCAACCTACAAGTTTGTAGACTGATGTTGTCATTGCATGCTAGGAATATGTTTAGCATGCAATATAAACTCAGCAAAAAAAGAAAAGTCCCTTTTTCAGGACCCTGTCTTTCAAAGATAATTCGTAAAAATCCAAATAACTTCACAGATCTTCATTGTAAAGGGCTAAAAACACTTTTTCCATGCTTGTTCAATGAACCATAAACAATTAATGAACATGCACCTGTGGAACGTTCGTTAAGACACTAACAGCTTACAGATGGTAGGCAATTAAGGTCACAGTTATGAAAACTTAGGACACTAAAAGAGGCCTTTGTACTGACTCTGAAAAACACCAAAAGAAAGATGCCCAGGGTCCCTGCTCATCTGTGTGAACGTGCCTTAGGCATGCTGCAAGGAGGCATGAGGACTGCAGATGTGGCCAGGGCAATAAATTGCAATGTCCGTACAGTGAGATGCCTAAGACAGTGCTACAGGGAGACAGGAAAAACAGCTGATTGTCCTCGCAGTGGCAGACCACGTGTAACAACACCTGCACAGGATCGGTACAGCCAAATATCACACCTGCGGGACAGGTACAGGATGGCAACATCAACTGCCTGAGTTACACCAGGAACGCACAATTACTCCATCAGTGCTCAGACTGTCCACGATAGTCTGAGAGAGGCTGGACTGAGGGCTTGGCTTGTAGGCCTGTTGTAAGGCAGGTCCTCACCAGACATCACCGGCAACAACGTCGCTTATGGGCACAAACCCACCGTCGCTGGACCAGACAGGACTGGCAAAAGTGCTCTTCACTGACGAGTAGCTGTTTTGCCTCACCAGGGGTGATGGTCGGATTCACATTTATCGTCAAAGGAATGAGCGTTACACCGAGGCCTGTACTCTGGAGCGAGATCCATTTGGAGGTGGAGGGTCCGTCATGGTCTGGGGCGGTGTGTCACAGCATCATCAAAATGAGCTTGTTGTCATTGCAGGCAATGTCAACGCTATGCGTTACAGGGAAGACATCCTCCTCCCTCAAGTGGTACCCTTCTTGCGGGCTCATCCTGATATGACCCTCCAGCATGACAATGCCCTAGCCATACTGATCGTTCTGTGTGTGATTTCCTGCAAGACAGGAATGTCAGTGTTCTGCCATGTCCAGCGAAGAGGCCGGATCTCAATCCCTTTGAGTACGTCTGGGACCTCTTGGATCGGAGGGTGAGGGCTAGGGCCATTCCCCCCAGAAATGTCCGGGAACTTGCAGGTGCTTGGTGGAAGAGTGGGGTAACATCTCACAGCAATAACTGGCAAATCTGGTGCAGTCCATGAGGAGGAGATACACTGCAGTACTTAATGCAGCTGGTGGCCACACCATATACTGACTTTTCTTTTGATTTTGACCCCCTCCTTTGTTCAGGGACACACTATTCCATTTCTGTTAGTCACATGTCTGTGGAACTTGGTCAGTTTATATCTCGGTTGTTGAATCTTGTTATGTCCATACAAATATTTACACACTGAAAATAAACGCAGTTGACAGTGAGAGAACATTTCTTTTTTTGCTGAGTTTAGCTCAGTATTTAAATTATTTATTTCATAGTCATTATTTCTCATCTTTATCAAGGGCGTCAATAATTTATGTATATCTACGTTTGTGTGTGTCTGTGTGTATGTGCCTGCTTGTCTGTCGGTCTGCTTGTGTGTGGTACCTCTATCTAGCTTTAATGTGTCATCTATAAAGTGTAACCCCACATACATCATTGGAAATGAAAGGAAATACATTTTATTCAAATCCATAGAGTACCTGTCATTCTCTCTCATTGTAGCCTAGTGTTTATCAATGCATAGTGACCCCTCCAATTGGCTACTGACTGACTGACCAACCCCTAGTAGTCTAGTGTTTATCAATGCACAGTGACCCCTCCAATTGGCTACTGACTGACTGACCAACCCCTCTTAACCTGTTAGAAAGATTAATAATTTGTCAGCCACACTGAGGTACAGTATTCCCTCTCTCTTCTGTCTCTCTTTATTTTCTTTTTTTCTATATCGCTTTCAAAAGAGTGGGGTTTCAAACTGTATGCATACAGTTAGAAACAACGAGAGAGAGAGAGAGGGAGAGAGAGAGTGAGAAGGAGAAAGAGAAAGAAGACAAATAATATTTAAAAAATGTAGACATAGAAAGTGAAAGTAACAAAAAAGGCTGAGCAGGGTGGGGGCAAAGGAATATCCTTAAGGAACATTGAAGGCGCTCAAAGCATCACCACCCAGACAACAAAACTATTCCTGTTGATCCAGGTCGGTAGCGAACTAGTCCTGTAGAGCCCCGCTCCCCGTCTCCCACTCAGAGCTGTGGACTTAAAGGCAGCTGAGGGCAGAGAAAAAGCCTATCTCTCTTCGTCATTTGACCATTCCTCCTATGCACTTATTATTGTCCCATAGGACTTGACTTATAGCCCAGGGATACAACTCCAGTTATTGTTTGTATCAACACTTGCACCAAGGTATAGACGAGAACGAAACACTGCCCAAAAGAAAACATGTACTACTGTGTAAAAAAGTAATCTACATTTAAAATCTGCAATATTACAGTCAGTGACTGCTCCTATCTTCACTTATAGAGCTAATGTGCATGTTAACATCTCCATTGAAGGTTGCTCATAAAAGCACTCACAAACTTCTACAGATGCACAATCGAGAGCATCCTGTCGGGCTGTATCACCGCCTGGTACGGCAACTGCTCCGCCCACAACCGTAAGGCTCTCCAGAGGGTAGTGAGGTCTGCACAACGCATCACCGGGGGCAAACTACCTGCCCTCCAGGACACCTACACCACCCGATGTCACAGGAAGGCCATAAAGATCATCAAGGACAACAACCCCCCGAGCCACTGCCTGTTCACCCCGCTATCATCCAGAAGGCGAGGTCAGTACAGGTGCATCAAAGCTGGGACCGAGAGACTGAAAAACAGCTTCTATCTCAAGGCCATCAGACTGTTAAACAGCCACCACTAACATTGAGTGGCTGCTGCCAACACACTGACTCAACTCCAGCCACTTTAATAATGGGAATTGATGGGAAATGATGTAAAATATATCACTAGCCACTTTAAACAATGCTACCTAATATAATGTTTACATACCCTACATTATTCATCTCATATGTCTACGTATATACTGTACTCTATATCATCTACTGCATCTTTATGTAATACATGTATCACTAGCCACTTTAACTATGCCACTTTGTTTACATACTCATCTCATATGTATATACTGTACTCAATACCATCTACTGTATCTTGCCTATGCCGCTCTGTACCATCACTCATTCATATATCTTTATGTACATATTCTTTATCCCCTTACACTTGTGTCTATAAGGTAGTAGTTTTGGAATTGTTAGCTAGATTACTTGTTGGTTATTACTGCATTGTCGGAACTAGAAGCACAAGCATTTCGCTACACTCGCATTAACATCTGCTAACCATGTGTATGTGACAAATAAAATTTGATTTTATTTGATTTGATAACCCCATTCACCATTAAATGAAACATTTAAACAACACTGGAATTTCAACCAGTGCATGATACTAACTGACATGGTAATCTATGTCCCCATCACACTTACTCCTAAAACACAATAGGACCAGTCTGCCACACCCAGTGACCCACAACACCTGTATCATGCACGACTTGACCTGTCTGGGGAGTTTGGAGCAGTCTGAAAGAGTTTTGGTCTACGTTGACATCTATTTGAAGTCACTGTACTGATAGAAAGTCTCATTTCCTGTTGTAATATGCATTCATTTATCAGTCTAATTAAATTGTCGATGCCACCAAAACACACGTAAACTCATTTTGAGAAATGGCATTGGAGAAAGTGTAGCCTGGTCATTGATGACTCAGTTGACAATTCAAGGAACACAAGAGCTCAAGAACATTGTAACGAAGGTGAAGAATAACAATCTACTGTAGATTAAGGCATTTAAGGCATCAACACCAACCCATCTAAATGTGAATTAAGAAGGAACCAACAATAAACCACATGATAATGTCTACTTTCTGCCACGCCTCCTTTTGTTGTGAGGCTGAACAAGGAAGAACCTCAACCCCTGTGCATATACTTTCCAAAAGTACCTCCCGCCACACCCACCCGAACACACATGACAGGACTGCCAGCATTATTGTCAAAAACATTTGACCGCAGCATAGTACTCAGGTGACAGCTTGGTAGAGGAAACAGAGTTACTCAGACCCAGTCCCAGACCGTAATGGTTAGTATTGGGACGAGCTGAATGAACGTGGTCTGAGCTACAGGACCAGAGGAGAAAATAAGGCTCTTGAGGAGTAACAAGGCTGTGGAGACCATCACACAATTGAGTGACACAGGTGAGGACTAAGTTTAATAGATCTTGGCAATCGCCAACCATCAGACTTGCTGGATGTTTTCACAGTTTAATACTACAATGTCTTCTTTGAAATAGTTTAAAATCCTCTCTTACTGAAAGGTACATTGTGTTATTTCTCTCCCCCCACAGCCCTGCTATGGGTGCTAAACAAGAGAAAATGTATTGCACCAGGTACTTGGATGGTCAGGGACCCCCAGCACTGATAGACCAAGGTACACTACCTGGATATTCTTCTCTCTCTCTCGCTCATCCCTTTCTTTGTCACTCTAATACTTAAGATTGAACTCTGACCCTACCTGGTTGTGTGTGTCTGCCCCCAGCTAATGGGGATGTGAAGGGGAGCTATGCTGAGGTGTCAGAGGGCAGCCAGCCAGAGGGACAGATGACATGGGTCATTCTACACAGAGACCTCCCTGGTTACCCAGGGGACAACACCATACAGATCAATTATGTTTTTGCAGATGGAATGCAAACAGTAAGTTAGTGTTAAAACAAAAGGCTTCAGTACTTTGCATGTATTTATTATACAGAATAGCATACATCATATAGCCTGGTCCCAGATCTGTTTGTACTCTTGCCAACTCCATTGCTGTCTTTGTCAAGCCAAACATGCCAATGAGTGACAGGAGGAGCTGGCATGATAGCTCAAATTTCAAATTCAAGTTTGAAGTGTATTTGCCATGTGTTGGATATTTTACTCCCTTACTCACTCATACTGTTCTATTCTAAGTGTGTTCCACTTCTGAGTGTTCTGAGGAAAGAGAAACGCATTCTACAGGTGCTTATAGAGAGTTTGGTGACATTCCATCCTGTTGATGTGATGATGTGGTAAATCAGGTTAGGCTAGTCGCTAGTCATTGAGATGTTGCATACCACCGAGGAGGAAACACAGAATGGGTGATGTAATGCATTCACTACAAGTCAGCAACTAGCATGAAGGAAATCAAATATCTTTGAATGTATTCAGAACAGGTGCACCCCACTGGGCAAAAACTGGCTGAATCAGCATTCTTTCCATGTCATTTCAACAAAAAAAAAGTAAATGTGATGATGTTGAATCAACCCAACTTCTAACCTAAGTCCAATGTCATGGTGACATTTTTTATTGATTTCACGTTGAATTTACGTTAGTTTATAATGAAAAGGAACAAACACGACCGGTTACCCGGCTTTAACTTTACCACTAATAAAAAGGAAAACATCAAACAGACAGTGTACATAGTATTGCATCTCAGATTTTAGACTGGAGGTACAGTCATTCATGCCAGCTATTTGCTAGCCTTTTGGGGGCCCTAAGTAACATTTTGTTGGGTCCACCCACCTTTTGGCGATGCGTTTTAGTGGCCCACCAATTGATGACGTAGAGACTAAATTGAAGTTTTAGAGTTATTTTCTACACATTTTGCTTTGGGGCGTAGAGAAAATGTTGCAGTTTTTATGCAAGTATGCTGCAATTCTATACATTTTTCCATGACTTAAGCCAGCCCTTTTTTTGCAGGGGGGGGGGGGGGGGGTGCATCAGCAGTCACTCAATTAGCCCATGTCAGCTAAAATGAATTAGATTGTTAAGTCTACACTCTTAAAAAAAGGGTTCCTAAAGGGTTCTTCGGCTGACCCCATAGGAAAACCCTTTTTGATTCCAGTTAGAACCATTTTGGGTTCCATGTAAAACCCTCTGTGGAAAGGGTTCTACATTGAACCCAAACGGTTCTACCTGGAACCAATAGCATTCTACATGGACCCAAAAAGGGTTCTTCAAACTGTTCTCCTACAGGGACAGCCGAAGAACACTTTTAGGTTCTAGATGACCCCTTTTTTTAAAAAGAGTGCAGCGGACAGCTTTCTAAACTTGTAGTAATCCTGGTCGAATTAGCGAACGGGGTGGGGCCCATTGATCACCAGTTATCATACTATAAACTGCAAACACTTGCCTCCAACCTATGGCAAAATGTGTAGATTTGCAGGAAATCAGCCGTAAAATTTGAAGTTTTAGAGGTATTTCACAGATCCATGATTATTTTGGATTTATTCAGATATTCTGATTTTACAGGACAAGCATCCCAATCCAGGGCAGACGTTTTTGGGAATGAGGACATTGGCGTATTTGCCCGACAACCGCGATGGAAGGAGGATCCTGGGGCTATTGGATAAGGCCTTCTACCAGAGGCTGGTCTTTACTGTAGCAACCAATGAGAATGGAGAGGATATGGTCACATGGGCAGATATACCCCATAAAACAACCCCTGATGCAGGAAAAGACAGGTTAGTGCTGGATGTGTGTGCTACAGAGCAATAGAAAAAGGCAAAGTTCCCATGTTAGTGGACTCTGCATTCACGGTAAACCCTCCATACATTTCGGCTCAATCGGAAATTACCTTCACATTTAAATAATGCTATAACACTGAACTTTGGTGATACAGATTTAATCAAGCCTTAAATGATTTATCTTTAAATACTCACTTTAAATCTTTTATGTTTGTAAATCTATGTAATCTGTCTGTCCCAGTGTTTCATCTATATTAACTCTGCATCTGTACACACAATTTACTTTAGTCATAGACATTCATTTGTTTTTCTGATAATTCAGTCACAGCTATCCAGACCCGGACTACTTGAAAACAGCGAGGAAAATACTGAAAGACAAAGGCATCGAATGAGAGGCGACTAAGATCCAATCAACATCAGTTATCAACACTGTCAACGTCAACAGTAATGTCTGAAAGGTGCTGATTGCTCTGTCGTAGCCTACAGGTCCCGGTGTACAATTATTTTAGACCTCTACAGCAGGATTACGTACAAGTTTATTAGCTGCTGTAATGTATCGTGTTGGTTTTGTTTCTTGAAAGCTTTGATAATATATTAATATTTTAGACTACAGGGTCCTTATGTACAGAATGTACAATAAATAGCTGTTTGCTGCACACTCCCTCTTGTGGTTGTTTATGTCTCCAAAACCAGCTCATAGGCACCTTGTTCCCTATGTAGTGCACTACTTTTGACCAGGGCCATGTCCCAAATGGCACTCTATTCCCTATATACTGACTACTTATATTGAATAGGAGGTGTGTTCTTCAGGATATAGTAGTCTGACATATGTCAGTGGTTCCATAAAGATAACAGCATTCATTTGAAAACTAAGGTTAGTCACATATCCACACACCAGTCTCTCCAAACCACACAAATGACTTTTAAGCACAGGATGCTTCCCAACCTTTGTCTACCTCCCTGCAACAACACCCTAAGCCCTAGCCCCTTTTCCTGAGAAAAAAGTTTACCCTCTCATAGTTATTATTTTTCTGATCTCCTTCCTTCCTTCCTGCTGGCCTAGCATGTTATTGGTCCAGATTGCAGAGTGTGAACTTTCCCAGGGTGACGGCAAGGCCCTCTGTTCTTTTCAAACTGAATTACAGCCTGGGCTTCATACAGACAATAAAGTCTAATCTCATTGGCTGGTCCCATTAGGGAGGTGTCTGTCATCCAGGGGCGCCTCTTAAACCACTTTCTCCTGGACGTTTCACAGTAGAGTCATCCGTCCCAACTGTCAGGGTCTGGAGCTGGAGCGGCAGCCACAGCCACCGCAACGACAGCTATCAAATCTGTCTCACTGAGGCACTCAAGTCCCCCCTCCCATGCACCTCGCAGGCTCGTATCCTCCAGCACATTCTGGCCCCCATCGTCGCCACTTCCCCTGTCATCAGAAGCCTCCTATCTCTGTCTTTCTTAGAAAGACCCATGAGGAAAAGAGATGACTTGATGCTCAGTGTGTGCATGTGCTTGTGTGTGTGTGTGTGTGTGTGAGAGAGAGAGAGAGAGAGAGAGAGAGAGAGAGGGAAAGAAAGATTGTGTATGTGAGTGATCGTGTCTCTGTCTCTGTTAGCAGTGTTTTGTATTAGCCTTTGTGACGCAGGCAGCCCTGTTAGATATGGCCAGAAATCATTGACAAATCATGACTACCCCTTAGACCAAAGACAAAAAACACTTTTTTTTAATCAGCCATAGAAAGCTTGAATTCTCAGCAGAAATATTTTCTCTCTCCATTAATTCCTCCTCTTCCTCTTCCTCTCCTCTCGCTGCATGAGTCCCAAATGGCACCCTATTCCCTCTCTTCCCTACCTAGTGCACTACTTTTTACCACAGCCCTATGGGCCCGATTCAGACCAGAGTTAAGCTGTCATAAATGGAACATAATTCCCTTTTGATGCACTTTTCGTCTATGCGTATTCTGACCAACTTATTCGTTTGGGGGGAGATCAAGTAAATTAAGGTGACTTTCACTTAATTCCCTCCACCTTTACGCGCAAGGAAAATGTGAATAAGGTCTAGCGAACCTTTCAGTGCCAAGTGGGAAAGGCATGTATTTATTTTTGGAGGATAGAAATAACACCGTTCTCCATACACTGCAATTTACAACCTGATAAACACCATTGACAAGAGCAAGGTACATTAATAATCCATTTGGACAAAGGAATTGTAAATATAAATGAATCTTGTTTTAGATATATTTGACCTTATAATCGCTGGAGACAAATGTGTAACCAGTCATATTGGCAGCAAACTGAAGCACATCAGCATATACAGTTTCCCACTGTAAAGTTGATGAAAAACTGTGCCAATATGCAACATCACATTTGCACTGCCTTTTAACATGCAGGGGTGGGCACTCTCGAATGTCTTAATTACAGGATACCTTGACTTTCTCGATCTCCTATTTGTATCATGTTAAATATTTGCCACTATCAGTATCAACCGTCAGTAGGCCTAATAACCACACATATTCAACTGACATTTTACTGTTAGTTCCCTTCAGTTGGTTTAGCCTACATTATAATTCCATTTCCTTCCATTCTTTCATTTATCTTCATTTGTTTCCTCCTGGCTGTTGCTGAGGATCATAAGTAACAGTGGATCATATTTTTTTTTAAAGACGTAGGCTAATTAAATCGTTATGTAGCGGAGCGCAGACCAAGCCTTATTAATTATTATTATTATTATTCAATTGTTTTGTATAAACACTCCAAACAGCCTACCAGACCGCTCAGAGGCATCTGCATGGTCCTAAAGCACACCATTGCCTCACATTCCAATTATATAACTGGGGGGGACAAAAATGCTATTTCAAAATGTGTGTGTGTGTGGGGGGGGGGCCTTGTTTGGCCGTGTCATCACACAGTTCCATTGTTAGTGCAGTTCCATTGTTAGTGCAATAGTATTGCACACTATTCTCTCTATTACAAGGAAATGAAAGAATCTCTGCACAAACTGAAGTCAGAGAAGCTCTGACTTCAAAATGGCCCGAGTTGCTCCTTCTCAAGAAACCAACATTTGACTTATCTGAAGGTCAAAAACTACAGACCTGTATCCCTTATTTATTTTCTTTACAAAACACTTGAGCGTGCTGTCTCTGATCAACTTTCTCATTATCTCTCTCAGAAGGATGTTCTGGATCCTAACAAGTCAGGCTTCAAGACGGGTCACTCAATCGAGACTGCTCTGGTCATCCGCCGCCATCACCTCATGGTGCAGCAGGATAATGCACGGCACAATGTCGCAACGATTTGTACACAATTCCTGGAAGCTGAAGATGTCCCAGTTCATCCATGGCCTGGAAACTCACCAGACATGTCACCCATTGAGCATGTTTGGGATTCTCTGGATTGACTTGTACGACAACGTGTACCAGTTCCCGCCAATATCCAGCAACTTTGCACAGCCATTGAAGAGGAGTGGGACAACATTCCACATGCCACAGTCAACAGCCTTATCAACTCTATGCAAAGAAGATGTGTCATGCCGCATGAGGCAAATGGTGGTCACTAGGGCTGTTGCGGTGACCATATTACCGCCACACTGGCGATCACGAGTCATGAAGGCAGTCAAACTCCACGTGACCGTTTAGTAATTAGGCTTCTCAAAGCTCTGATGCAGTTATTGGTCATTAGTAGCCTACCAAACTTGCTAACTGCCTGGTACTCAGCACTTTATTGTCCCTCTAATCACTCTGACACCAATGCAAATGTGATCAAAAATCTAATCAAACACTTCATGAGAGCCCATGAGCTCATGTTGTGCAACGTTTCTATAGGGCTATGCAATTGAGCTAGACAACAGAGTGATGACCTCTATTAAAAAGGGGAGGATCCCATCAGCTTTCTGACTAGGCCTAATATATTTATTTTTCAACTTTCCTAATATTAAGCACATTGCTTATCTTAACAACAGGAGTATAGGCTACCTGGCTGGCATGAACATGAACCATGAGAAAAGCTCCTCCATTCGCTATTTAAGTGCGTAGATGTCATATTTTTCCCACTGCCCCTGTTTGGAGACAAGTGCATGATAATGGTGCATTCTAAATGAAAACAAATTTCACAAATATATTATTTAGTATATGTAAAGAGAAAATCAAGAATAGTTTGAATGGGTGACAATATTTTTTGCAGCTTTTTTAGAATCATAGCCGCACGTGAATCGGCTTTACAGGGGGTGTAGAGCCTAACTGCATACATAAGCAGCGTGTGAGTTTCATGTTTGGGGAAGATCATTTTCACCATAGAAATTCACCTTTATAATAAGCTCAGTTAAATATTTGAAATTGTTGCATGGTACGTTTATATATTTTTGTATGGCTTTCTTTCATTGATCCCTGATATTCTCAACCTGTTCCCTTCCCTATTCTAGTGAGTCTGTAGAAAAAAGTCAAACTATGTAAAAGGCACACTGTATTTAAAGGGATGGCTTAAGATAAATGTACCGAAACCCTATTCAATGAAAACGCCACCACAAAATCTGTTGGCCAGCAAGTGGGAGGGTTTTCAGCAGTTGAATGAAATGTATTCAGAGTGTGCAAGGTAGCCACAACTGAAGAGCGCATTACACAACTGAATAAGGTAGGCTAAGTCTGAATACCAACGACTGAGAAGTGCATAGGAAAGGCATGTGTAGGAAAGTTGGAATCGACTCCTATGGGAATAGGTGCCATTTGGGATGCAACCAATGTCTCTCTGTACTAAGCGGTGTACAGTTCCCTTGTTAGTGGTGATGAATGGGCTGTGGAGCTTGTTTCATTAGGGTCTTTAATTTGAACCACAATTAGATGCAATCCCTTTTAGAAGACAAAGCAGATTCCCAGACAGTTCATTAAAAGACATGGGCCACAAACGCTGAAGATGGATGCCTCTGGTCTCACTGGCCTGGGTCTCTCAGTCTGGGCCTTGTTCACAGTTTACTGAACCCCCATGAGGCAACTTTCCCCTCTTTACTCTGTAGTTCAAACACTGGCAGAGAAACGGTGGTGATTTTAGTAGAAAAAGCAGGTAAAAGGAGACAGTTCATTTCTATGTAAAAGTGTTGATGTTGAAAACACCACACTTTTCTCATACAATAGTTGTCACGCTCGTCTGAAGAAGAGGAATAAAGCGCAGCACGTGTTCATGATACGTATTCAAACTGAGCCAACATAACAACGTGGAACAAAACAAAACGGTTCTGTCTGGTGCAAACAAAACTACCCACAAAACACAGGTGGGAAAAAAGCTGCCTAAGTATGATTCTCAATCAGAGACCTCTGATTGATCAGCTGCCTCTGATTGAGAACCACACCCGGCCAAAGAAAGAAATAGAAAACATAGAAATAAAGAAACTAGACTGCCCACCCTAGTCACAACAGTGATAATTATGTCACATTGTTAAGAGAAGATAAAGTGAATGTAAAACGCTGTTTGGTTAGTGTGATTAGCTAGCGCCATGCGAACAGATCTAATATTTTAGTTATCCTATCAAACAATAGGGATGATAAAGTTTGATGACGGTCAGGTTGTTCATAGAACTGACTCAACGGGGGCAAACCCATTATTATAAACAAATACCTCCGGACAAACATGCAATCAGTAGCTGTGTGCATTATTGATCAGGGATAGAGAAGATGGAGTAATGAAGTTATGCCCTGTGTCCAGGGTTTTGGAGCGAGAAAAGAAGAAGAAGAAGAGGAACTTTTAGGTCAACCAAGAGCTTGAACCACACGGAAAGTGCCTGTGGGTTTCTTGGAAAAACAGTGTAAAAAAAAGAGGACTGAAAACACAACATAGATTTGAATCGTCAGGGCTGTCATGTGAGCTATTGTGTCTCGTCGGGGGAACAGCCAGTCTCGCGTCCCTCCCTGTCCGCCTGACAGAAGTTTGCGCTGCATCCCATTTGTGTCACTGTGTCTCCTGTTTTACAGGCCCTATAAACCCTCCATGACAAGGGGGAAAAGAGATGGTAAGCCATCAATTAGACCTGAATGGTGTCCGTAAAAAAAAAACAGGCTGATGCCACAAAGGTGAGCTGAGTCAATCTCAGAAGGAAAATGGTTTACGGTGTGATAAATCTTACAGAGAGAGGTGGATAGCGTGGAGACATCTCCGGTCCTGTGGAGGTTACGGGATGTCCTCTCCTCTTTCCCTGAGGTTATCAAAACAGAAAGGTAAAAAAAAAAAAGAAGAGTTATTTAGCTAGCTGATCCAGATAGAACAGGGACACACAGGATCCGTGTGTACAACGAGGTCAGCTTACTTGCAAACAAACTGGCCAAGATGTTGATAGGCTTCTTCCATAGAGGTGGAAATGAACTTTGACAATCCCTGAAAAGGCCTGCACATGGAAAAAGATTTGTTTACATAGGACAAGGTTAATGAACAGCGTACAGAGGAGTGAATGTGTGTGTGAGACGTTAAGGGATGGGGGAGACCAGCCACCTGTGAACATGTCTGTGACTTACAACATTCTGCTAAAGACAAGATTCCAACGCATCATCGGGGGGCACACTGCCTGCCCTCCTGGACACCTACAGCACCCGATGTCACAGGAAGGCCAAAAAGATCATCAAGGACATCAACCAGCCGAACCACGGCCTGTTCACCCCGCTATCATCTAGAAGGCATGGTCAGTACAGGCGCATCAAAGCTGGGACCGAGAGACTGAAAAACAGCTTCTATCTCAAGGACATCAGACTGTTAAATAGCCATCACTAGCCAGCCTCCACCCGGTACCCTGCCCTGAACTTTGTCACTGTCACAACCGGCTACCACCCGGTTACTTAACCCTGCACCTTAGAGGCTGCTGCCCTATTTACATAGACATGAAATCACTGGTCACTTTAATAATGTTTACATTCTGTTCTACTAATTTTATATGTATATACTGTATTCTAGTTAATGCCATCCTATTGCTGTATATATACTATTCTATACTACGTATTGTACAGATATACTAAATATTCTATCCACATACTGTCCATAATGTCTATAATGTCTATACATCCAGTCCGACATTGCTCGTCCTAATATTTATATATTTCTTAATTCCATTCTTTTACTTTTAGATTTGTGTGTATTGTTGTGAATTGCTAGATATTACTGCACTGCTGGAGCTAGGAACACAAGCATTTTGCTACACCCGCAATAACATCTGCAGAATATTTGTATGTGACCAATACAATTTATTTGATTTGATTTCTAAGGTACCAGACTCCATGCTTTCAAAAAGCCACCACACAAACCTCTGTCTCACACACACATTGAAAAGGCAACACTCGTCACATACCCACTCAATCCCCACAATGCCATTCATATCATATCTAGACCCTGACTCTTTCCACCCTTCCCCTTTCCCTTCCCCTGTATCTCTTTGAGGCTGTGCTCTTTTCATTTCTGACAGAGACCTGTCACACACTCTGTGCCCCCAGTGTCCCCACTTTGTCCTCTTACAACGCTAGCCAAAGACTCAGAGATGGTCCGACCTGATAGCCCTCAGGCCGATTGTATACTAAGGTTAGCTGTTTGCTACTCTCATACAGAGACACTACAGTGTGTTGATATCTTTCTATAGCCCCGAAGAGCAATGCTTCTATGGAGTCAGAGATCTGATACAGTACAGACCTTCATTGGCCCCTCGCCTGCACTCCTCCTTTTAGCTAACATTCAGTCTTTTGAGAGGCCAGAGATGGAGGGCTGTGATACCGTCGACGTAGAGTTGTCGTCTTTCTCCCACTTGTGTCACTCACTCAAAACCCAGTGACGCACTTCACGTTGCCTTCATGCTCTCTGGACACTGTTTAAAAAAAATGCAAGTCCATTAAATAGATACACGATATGACCAAAAGTATGTGGACACCTGCTCGTCGAAAATCTCATTCCAAAATCTTGGGCAACAATATGGAGTTTGTCTGCAATAATAGCCTCCACTCTTCTGGGAAGGCTTTCCTCTAGATGTTGGAACATTGCTGCGGGGACTTGCTTCCATTCAGCCACAAGAGCATTAATGAGTTCGGGCACTGATGTTGGGCAATTAGGCCTGGCCACGGGTGAGGCTGAAATAGCCGAATCCACTCATTTGAAGGGGTTGTCCACATACTTTTGTATATATAATGCAGGCAGTAAAGACAAAGAGAGGAAACCACAAGACACATTTGTCAGACCAACCACATCTACCGTATGTCTTACAGGCCATGCTAGTGAGAGCCCCTTGCTCTGGCTCGATACCTCCTTACCCCAATAAAGCTCCTGTGTAGTGCTCTGTTTTCAGATGAGACCAGTGGGACCACTCTGCTGGTGGTGTTCTCTACTGCCATTTAGACAGAATAATACAAAGAAAGGGGACCATGTTACATAGAGAGGAGTGCGTTTGTGGATACAGTAGCTAGCTGCCCATAGAGAAAAGGTGTCATTGCACGTACAGTGCAATACAGTACAGTACAGTACATGTGTCAGAAGGTGAACATTGACAGGTTCTTTAGGATCTGGGTTGAGCAGGCAGAGTGCAGTAGAGACAAAACACAAAAAAGAAAAAGCATATAAAATGGACCCCTACTTTACAACTGCCCACTCTGAGGCCCAGATCTTGCCGACTACACCAAATATCACACAGTGGAAAAGTGACAGGTACCTTAGGATCTGGGTTGAGCTGGCAGTGTGATCCCAGCTTCAGCCCAGCCTTAGCCCCAGCTCAGCCAAACCCAGCCCCAACCCAGCCCATACAGCTCCTCTCCCTGCCTTGATCCTGACCTTGCAGGTCCCTGGGTGCTCCAGCATGGGTCCTGGATGGATGGGGTGACCCTGCTTGCTTAGTCCCCAATCCCCTCAATGCACAGCACAGCCCCCCTCAAAACTCGATTCAGTGATTAATGAGCTTTAAGGTGACAAATCGCCACTGTGGCTCAGCTGTGGGATCGAGCACTAGGGCGCTTCATACGTGGGCCATCGCCACCCATGCAATCGATGCTGCAATGTTTCTTCTTTTTTTTAATCCTCATTTTCTCTCTTTGTTTCTCTCTCTTCGTTCCACTTTCTCTATTACCCCCCTCTCTCTGTCTGTCTCCCTCTGTCTCTCTCTGTCATTCTCTCTTTCTCTCCCCCTCTCTCTCAAAGGGACATCACAACAAAGCAGAGAATAAAATCTCCTTTTTCAACACTTTTGACACACTCATTTCATCTGACAGAATGCAATGTACTCGTGTGCAGCCTTTCTGCTTTCCCATTAAGTGTTTTTGTGGAGGTTTTGTGTTATTTCAATGTACTCAACCCATTTTCAGCCCAAATGGAAAACTCACTTGACTAATATTATGTTGGCCATTGAGGATGTAACGCATAACCCCTATGCGTTATCAAAGCAATAACCTTGATATTTACACTTCCCAACCCTTGCCATAATATTCTAATATCCTGGTTCTATTTGCTCTCTTAACGATGGACGTATTTTAATAAACAGAGTGGGTGGAGAGGTGTGAGCTGGCAATGGGGACATTAAAAGCTATTCACACAGTGGCAACGAGGACGTAATCAGAGTGTATACAGACACATATACACACACAAACACACGCACGCACACACACACGGGCAGAGGCGATTCGCCGGGTAAAGGTTAGATCTGAGAGAAAATTGGCTTTTCTATATTGAATAATTAATGTGATCATCTTCTCTCTGATGGCCCTGCTCTCATTCGCTGGGACACTGCTTCATGTTAAACAAACAGGACATCTGATTGGTCAGGGGGAGAACTTAGGGGTTCTACGATATGCTGTCAACATTATACAAGCTCAGGGGACTCCAGTGACACGTAAAATGTTTGCCACTTGGCTAGCTGTGCTAAAGACATAGTTCTTTCACCTGAAATGAAATAGGCCACATTCCTTTTGACAATTCTTATAAATAACCAACCAGACAACATCATTATTTGTGAGACTTTTAAATCAGCGCCAAGGTTTCAGCTTTGTACTGTAACAAAACACCCTCTTTCTCTCTTGAGATAGACCCACATGCTTCCAGGATAAATGTCATGTCTCTCTCTATGTGCAGCCGGACTGGGCAGCAGGCAGCCTCAGAGACAAAGTTATTACAGAGGCAGAGCTGCCAAAATGGATGACACTGTGGTGGGTAGACCACTTCTCCCTTTTATTTCTTAATAAAAGGATTTCTCTCACCGACGGCTGATAGATTTCTGCCTGTTTCTGCCTGGAGAGAAGCAGAGGAGAGGGGAAACCCAAGGAGGATATGTTTCCTGACAGTGGGTCTGTCTTCTTAATGACACAGACTTCAACATAACCTTCAATAGCCGCGCGCCGCACATGGTGCCCGGGCAGAGCAGCCCTCTTCACTGACAGTTTACCCAGGTCCCCCGGCTCCAATAAATGTCATGCACTCATCACTCTCTGACCACCGGCCAATTTGAAACCCCCGACTTAAAGGACGAGTCATAAATCGGAAACATACAGACCCCATTTTTCGCTCTCTCTCAGGTCTATCTATGTGTGTGTGTGTTTGGCCAGAGGAATCTCCACCTCTCCACCATAATATTCCATATGTTCATTTTAGCTCCCTCCCTCCCTCCCTCCACCTCCTCCTCCTCTTCCACCTCTCTCTCTCTTCGTCTTCTCCTTCTTTATGGCCAACATTTAAAGCCCTGATGGTCTCGCTAAGCTAGCATTTGTCTGGAGGGCTTATGGGGTGTTGGAGGGGGTGGGCAGAGGTAATATTTACCATGTGTGAGGGACTTCATAACTCACCACTGGTATAGGCAGTTTTCATAGAGTTGATGGGGTGATATTAGAGGCATGGTATAGGCAGAGTGAGACACTCTTTAGATAAGGTTGAGGGGAGGTTAGGGGCATGGAGGTATGAAGAGGTTACCGCAAATGACTATTTCCCACTGCAGGAATGACCTGCGAGATAAACAAAGATGATAGATTATTTGAGGCTGCCAAATATAATAAAAAACAAGAGCAGTAAAACCTGAAATCGGTTTTCTTGATGAACGCTCCACACACTGGTGACCTTACTTATAGAGATCAAAACTACATTTCAAGGATTGACACTTGTTACCCATAACCCTCCGTTTAACTTTCCATGGCTACGTCCAAAATGGCACCCTATTCTCTGCACAGTGTACTACTTTTGACCAGAGCCCTATGGGCCCATGGTGCTCTGGTCAAAAATAGTGCACTACTGTATATACACTCTTAGAAAAAAATGTGCTATCTAGAACCTAAAAGGGTTCTTAAGCTGTCTCCATAGGATAACCCTTTGAAGAACCCCTTGGGTTCCAGGTAGAACCCTTTTTACTTCCATGTAGAAACCTGTACATGGAACCCAAAAGAGTTCTACCTGGAATCAAAAAAGGTTCTACATGGAACCAAAAAGGGTTCTCCTATGGGGACGGCCGAAGAACACTTTTGGTACCCTTTTTTCTAAGAGTGTAATGAATAGGGTGTCATTTCTTCCCCAGTACTCTCTCCCCATGCTCATTTTCCCTGGTCGTCAGGACCTTGGCTGTCAGAGGGTTGTTGGACGAGTGCAGCCTCTCACAGTGACAGGTATTCATGTGTGATTAATGGGCCAGGACCAGCTCTGTGTGGGTGAGGCAGAAGTCCTATCAAACCAGAGAAAATCACAGCAATTAGTGACTGACTGATGAGGTCACTCACCATGCTGTTTCCTGCTGGGGGTTTAGAATATCATGTTCACCCTGACACTACTCAGAAGGACTATAATACACCACAGAGACACATAGATAAAGGCTTTGTCCATCCTGTTTGTGTTGCATTTGTTTCCTGCAAAGCTGAAGACATTTGTTTAGTCTCTGAGTCATTCAATTATAAGAACCCAGCATTCAAAATGCAACACAAGCAATTGACAAAAGGAGAGATCCATCCTATTCTCATCCATAGGGATCAGGCGTTCGGGGGGGGGGGGGGGGGGGGGGGGGGGTCGACATGGGAGCGTAAGGTGTTTTTAAAGAGGAACCAGAGAGCAATCTCCGTTCCTGTCACCTGTGTTCTGACCACCCCAGAGGGCAGGGGACACGGGCGGACCTGGACATCTGACCCACAGATTTAAAATGGAGGCTTGAACAAGGCCCTTCTATCACCAAGGGTCCAGAGTGATGAACTACACCCACACCTCCATGAGACAGCAACAATACATCCCTTCAATTCCTCCCTCACTCTGTCCATACCTTCCAATACCTCCTTCTCACTCTCTCGCTCTCTCTCTCTCTCTCTCTATCCCTGCACGAGTGTCCAGCCTTCACCTAGGTTTACCCATTCGACTCATCCCCCCCTTCAACTCTCCACCCCTTCACCTCTCCACCTCTTCTCTGATCCATCCATCCCTCCACCCAGGCCACCACCTCCTCAACCCCTCCTTAAAGACATTGCGGAGATGCAATCATTTCCAAACTCCTTGTGAGTGATCCCCCAGCCCGAACGTATGCGTGTTAGGGTGTTAGGGTATTCAGGCCCACGAGTGGCAGATGACTGATAGCGCTGTGTCTGCGAGGGGAAACTGAATGATAGCTGTTGGACCACATGGTAACAGAACAGAGGGTGTGTATTTAGACAGAGCTGGGGAGAGGAAGGAGAGAGCAGCAGCCAAACCTACCCTGTCCTGCAGCTCAGATCCTACCAAGTCAGCACAAGCAAGATTATTAGACTTATCTAACATTATCATACCTTGTATCATACCTTTCTAAGGCTGATAAGTCATTATTTTGTAGAATCACTTTATGCAACGTACATTAAATCTGACCTAATTAACACATTATAAATGCATTAATAGAACACCATAATATTTGCACGGTAGGTAGTCTAGTGGTTAGAGTGTTGGGCCAGTAACCAAAAGGCTGCTGGTTGGAATACCTGATCTGACAAGGTAAAAAAAATCTGCCGATGTGCCTTTGAGCAAGGCACTTAACCCTAATTTGCTCCAGGGATGTCGTACTACTGTGGCCGACCCTGTAAAACACATTTCACTGCACCCATCTGGTGTATGTGACAATAAATAATATTTGTTGTTAGTCGGTATAAGTGATCCAGTATATCTGAGTAAGTTGGGGGAAAAAATGACTATGAGTACTCTGAGTAGTCTTTTGCCAACTCACACCTGGCCCTGGCCATTGTAGCAAACCATTTCCTTCCAGTTGAAGTGATTCGGAAGAACCTCCTGTGTGCAATCAGGTCCGCCCACACAAACAAACCACAACAGACTGTTTACAGGACAATAATCATACTCACATATTGGTAATTAGGTGTCAACGGCACCCTCAAGTCTAACAACCCTCTGGAAGGTATTGATCCCTAAGCTGTGGTAAACAACACAGAGTTAAATGGAAGACACAACCACCAGTAGTCATAATAGCTTTAATCCGCCTTAAAATTTGGGCTGGACAGTTATCAACCAGACGGAAGGGGGCGGGAGGGGGGGGGGGTTCTGACAGCGCTATTGCCGATGACGACTGACAGGCGAAGGTTTTGGAGCACTGGTTGTGGTGTTGGGGAGGAGTGACGCATTGTCTCCTGGGTAATGCTGGCCTACGGTAATGAGTCCTCAACGTGGCTGTCTCCCAGGCTCCCGGCTTGTCTGGAGGAGGAAAGTTTACTACAATTTATGTGATCACAGAAGCTGATAAGCCCAGGGGCCGTATGTATCAAACATCTCAAAGAACTGTAGAAGTGCTGATTTAGGATCAGTTTTTTCCTTTGAGATCAAAATTAATAAGATTACATGGACAGAAAGAACCTGATCCTAGATCAGCCCTCCTAATCTGAGATGCTTGATACATACGACCCCAGCCCAGCTTTGCAAGGTGGCTGTGGGATTGTTGTTTTTGAAGTTGTGCTGTTGGGTCCACTACAGCACCCACAGAGTAAGGCCCCCATTTGGGTTTCTCCCAAAGAATAGACACGCACACATATGCACATGCGCACACACCCCTCCCCTGCCACACCCCCTCCAATAGGGTTTTTCAAATCTCCGACTCGGCCCAGCCCTCCTCCATTTAATAAGGAATTACAATTATTTGTCATTCTAATCTGTCTAGTCAGACAGAAGGAGACGTAAAGACGACGGTAAGGCCATGTTGGACAACAGGGCGTGTGTATGATTCATCACTCTGTCCTCCGGCCCCAGATTAATATTTGAATGTAATTATTACTTCCCT
The DNA here is from genome assembly GCF_045791955.1 of Oncorhynchus clarkii lewisi. Classification (NCBI taxonomy): domain Eukaryota; kingdom Metazoa; phylum Chordata; class Actinopteri; order Salmoniformes; family Salmonidae; genus Oncorhynchus; species Oncorhynchus clarkii. Next base: position 23,847,879 of record NC_092157.1, read on the forward strand.
AGCCATTAGCGTACTGGCTAAATGAAATCATGTGAAAGAGGTATTTCATTAAAGTTACCACAGATGGGGAAAGGAGAAATCACTGGAGAGGCGATCCCAGTCCTAGATGACCGATGGGACCCTACAGACAGACATGGAACACTCAGGGTTCTGGAATGCTGTTCTGCATTTTAATGTGGAACTGGTATGATCGTTGCAGTGTAGCCATGGCTATAAAACATTCAGAAGGACATCCCTTTATTATTTAGGCCACAATAAGCAAGACATAAATCAATGACTAGATCGAAATGTTTGGATTGAATTGGATTTTATACAAACACTTCTAATGCGGAAATATTGAGTCATTGAAAGGGGTCAGCGGCTTTATAAATAGGCTGAATGAAATACAATGTACAAGGTGAACAGGTGTTGAGAGCCACAAAAAATGCATTATAGTTGAAATATTAGAAGACCAATGTAACTTATTTTAAATAAACTTGATTCATAAACATTTTCTAAGGAATGTATTACTTTATTTTTCTTCTTTAAAAGGACAACAAATTGTATTTAAAACTGTTAGCCTTTCAGACAGACTGTTACTGTACCTATCATACATACGGTAGATCTTTTTTTGAACAGAGCTGCAGTTCAATCAATTACAAAGCTGACACCCCCACCACTGTTTAGGTGTGTGTGTGTGTGTGTGTGTGTGTGTGTGTGTGTGTGACAACCACACTCAGTGGAAGAAAGCCAAGTGGGGTGTCAGGTATGTTTGTTTCCCACTGTGTTAAAGACACACACACCACGCTGCATGGCTCTATACTCACATATCATTTGCACTGCTGCTATAAGGGCGTCAAAAGAAGGAAGACATTTTGTAAATGAGAGGTTTGGGGAGGATCATACCATACAATAGATCCATACCAACTCAGATGGATCTCATGGGGCGTTAACACACACACATGTACAGACACACACACAGAAGCCGTCACAGTATGAATGTGGTGATCTGAGGCAGGGTGATCCTTAATGCTAGTGACTGGGTCACATGGTCATATGTAACGGAACCCTCCCGCTCTAGAACCATACTAGCTCCATTCTCCACTCCTCCACTGAGCTAATGTTCTGTCACAGCTAATGAGAGTGGTGGAACCAGAGTGATGGATCCGCTCTGGCATCTCCTCACAGAGAACTAGCATACACTCAGTGTAGTGGAGATAGAGATCTCTGCTCCTTAGACTCCTATAGGGAGGTGTTGTGTGTCAATGTGTATAATACAGGGAGACACATTCGCTAATTACTATTAGCTTGTGTCATGTTAGGTCCTTTCTTACTTTGAGCCAACGGTTTGTGAAAGAAAGCTACTTCTCTTCATATACTGTAAAACATTATGCATCAACTATCTTTAATTGTGAATTACACCAAAACAAATCCTAACAGTTTAACCATTAAGGCAAGGTAGTATGTGGGTTACAGTCCACAACAATAACACTGCCTTGTATAAAGCGAGCAGACACTTTTTACAAGGTTGGTTCCCTTCCGGCTAGAGGGGACAGCCTGTTTTGTCCTTGAGATCCTGGACCCAGCGTGGCTCTCATACTCTCAATGGTGATTTATAGATGGTATTGTTGTGCTTCTCAATATTGTTCAATACACAGCCTGTGATTACCTCGTCCCCCTGCCACTCTGGACCTTGTCATGGCTTCCTTCCAAATGGCACCCTATTCCCTATGTAGTGCACTACTTTTGATCGGGGCCCATAGGGTTCTCGTCAAAATGTGTGCACTATATAGGGAATAGGGTGCCATTTCGGACATAGCACCAGGCAGACATCTCAGACAGGGACTATAAGGCCCCTGATGGCCCTGGGGCCCCTTGTCAAAATCATTGTTTTGGGCAGGATTTTGATAGCCTGGAATTCAAACTGATATGTTCTGTTTTAATGGTGAAATTGAGCATATCAGTTTAGATTCCAGGCTATGAGTTTTTGGGGTCATTTCAGTTTTAATAAGAGGGAATTCAACACTGTTTGTGTTATGTGGGCAGGAAAATGGAATGCACTGTCATGGGCCTGTCCTGTCTAACCATGTAAAGCACCCGTTGAAAGGGCACATACAACAACGTACGCACGAAGACATGCACACAGCGTAGGATCATATGCACTCCAAAATACTGATGCCACAGGGAAGAAGTCGTAATACATCCTGTTCCCAAAAAAACATAGTGAACGAGAGTTTGGCCATACTTTCAAATGATCTGTAACTTGACACACCTAAAACAAAAACCATTTGCATGTGTTACAACATACACATGAAATAAACAGCTGTTAAATTGGACTGGATGGAATATGAAGTGGAACAGCGTTCATCCACATTTGGATGGAGGACAGGACGATGCTAACTGTCAGATGGACATAAAACTGTCAATTAAAAATGATCTCTCAGAGCCTATTCATTTTGAAGTCAGTTCCACGACCACTATCCCAATTTAAGCCCTGATATTACCGTAGTGTCCGTGTTAGCTGAAGAGCTGTTTCAATTCAATCATTATATTGGATAACACAGTCACAGAAAATAATAGTCTACTTACTATCAGAATTAAACAATTTGTTGATCTCTTTGAGTACACATCATTCGGTTATATTACACTTCTTCAGAAAGCAGGGAAATCTATGCCCTTAAGCTGTGAAGCGTGGTGGTTCGTATGTGCTGGAAAAATGAAGAATCAAAGCAATAGTCATTATGCAATGCCTGCTCTCTTCCTAGTCCACTTTCTCTATCCATAGTGAAATGCATACAACTTTTCTTTGAAATATTGGAATTGCTGTGGTTTAATGATAATAAAAAGCCCATTTGTGCAGATAACCGTAACAAGACAAAGGAGCTTGCAGACACTGCCACCTATTGGCAAGAGAGGAAAGCTATATGGCTAAACTAAAGCATAGCATCTAACTCCCAAATGGCACCCTCTACCTATAAAGTGCACCCCGTGGGCCTATGTCAAAACTAGTGCACTATATAGGGAATACGTTGACATTTGGGATGCAGCCATAGACATTGATGTCCGTGGCAAAGTGTCTTCTAGCAGTGATCTGAAAAGCCTTCGCTGTGATGGATGGCAAAGCCCAGCTGACCATATTGCTGTGCTAATAAAAACCTGCCCTGCAATTCACATAGCTCACTGTGTTTTGTTTTTTTTACCCCGGCACCATTGCTTTTAAGAGGAAAACTGGTTTAGGTGTCAAAAAGAACGATGCCCCTCAGACCGCGACTCACCTCAAGAGGTATAGAATGAAAGGAGAACTATATTTACAACTACGTTTTCTCCCGGCTTGAGACAGCAGGAAAGACCTTACAGATGAAAGTTTTACCTCACTACTCCTTACTTGAACCTTTTGACTTCATTGCTTCATTACAAGATGGGCAGTTACCGTACAATAACAATCATTTTAAAATCGATAAGTAGAAAAATAACAAGGATAAAAAGATACAGCATAAGAATTCACGGATCAAATAAAAAAGAAGACCTTTAAAGAAAACAAAAGCAGCGCGTGTATAAAATGCGGCGCTGCCAACACTGTCAGACGATGAGGGACGATCTGACGGTGAGCAAGCTGTTGCCATGCAATATGAACCATGGGCCTTCATGGTGTCAGTATACAGTGCAGTCAGCAGAGGACCGCTGGGTACACAGGAAGTCACTCGTTATCTCTTTGTATCCAGGGGCGTCTGTAAGGCCACTTCCTGTTTTAATTTACAAGGAGAACAATTAGTGACAACATTTTATAATTCATGTGCAGATGATCCAATATATGTATTGGAGTTAACCATCTCACCTTCCATGAGATTATAGAGGTTGCAGTAGTTTGTGCCGTGATCTCTAATGGCATACCAGCTCTCTGAGACAGACATGGCCTGCAGAGAAAGAACGATTCTGGTTAGAAGAAGTGTTTAAGACCTGAGACATGTTACAGTAGTGTTAGCTGCAGATAACCCACAAAAAGAGATGTGATCCTTAAATAAGCCTACACATTATATTATTGTCCTTATATGTCATATGGATGTATAGAAATGACAACAGGATCCGAGAATATCCCTCCTACCGAGACGTGACAGTGGGTGAAGAACTCAAAGGAGACCAGACGGAACGTCAAGTCATCGACAGTCTTCTTAAATGGTGTGGTGTGTTTGGCTGCTATGAAGTGGATAGAGGCTGCCTGGAGCTGGGGAGCAGAGAGAAAGAGATAAAGAGAAAGAGATCAAGAGAGAGAGAGTAGACGTGTCATAGTCTGTAGTCGGAAATATGCAACACACATAGGGTTGTAAAACTACCAGTATTTTACCAAAGTTACTGGAATTCTCTCTACTTTTGGTCATTAACAGGTCATCTATGGCAATCTATGGTAACTTTGGCAATTTATACTTAAATAACTGAAAATATATATTCATATAAAATAGGAATTCAAGAGAAAACAGCTACATTTATTTTAAAAAGCATCTAAACAACAATGACAATTTCAAATTAACTGCAACTTTTCCAACAACTTACTTTTTTGACAACTGCCACCAGTTTGGCACCAAAACATTTACCACAATCACATATTGACAGAGTAAATAAAGTTGAGTAAAAATATAAAGGATAATTCATGGTGAAACCCTCACATTAAACACCAACGGTATTCACTAAGTTGATTGATTATATTTAGGTCACAGGTGGTTGGTGGCACCTTAATTGGGGAGAATGGGCTCGTGGTAATGACGGGAGCGGAATGGTATCAAATACATCAAACACATGGTTTCAAGTTGATGATGCCATTCCATTTGCTCCATTCTGGACATTATTTTGAGCCGTTCTCCCCTCAGCAGCCTCCACTGATTTAGGATGATGTTTTACAGCTTTGTTACAATGTTTTAGATTCAAATAATCTCAATTTATGATTTTATATATTTTACATGTTTTGGAAATTCCATAAAAGGCTTGAACGTTTCAACTTTGAAAGTTACCAGTAATATACTCTTCTTTTGCAACCCTAAACACACACAAGTAATTATACGATATACAAAAAACACACACACCATACCTTGTAGAGGCACCTCTGTCCCCCCATCACACAGCTGGACATGGTCCTCCACTGCTTGATCTGAGTGACCAGACCTTCATAGACCTGTCTACAGGGGATCCCAAAATACCTGTAGTAGGACCCAGAACATAGACACACATCGATGAAGGGGCTTAATACTTAGTCTCGTCGGGCCATCAGCTTGTCTAGTTGAGAAGCTTGGGCCCCAGAAGCTACTCATTACTATTGTCCACCATAGTCATTTCAGGTAAAATGGCACTGGCACCATCTTGTGGATACAGAGGGTAGTGTTCAACTGGGCCTAACAGAACTGCTAATTCAATTCACAAGTGGTTGTAATAAATCAGCACTTTGTAAAGATATAGATTTTTATTTGGAGCCATTTTGCACAGAGAGCTATAATAAATGATTAGTCATCATGAGGGGCATGTCCGTGAGATCATATGTTTGTATTTATTTTATTTAACTAGGCAAGTCAGTTATGAACAAATTCTTATTTACAATGACAGCCTACCCCGGGCAAACCCAGACGACGCTGAGCCAACTGTGCGCCGCCCTATGGGACTCCCAATCACGGCCGGTTGTGATACAGCCTGGAATCGAACCAGGGTCTGTAATGACACCTCTAGCAGTGCCTTAGACCGCTGTGCCACTCGGGTATGGGTCAGACCATAAAACAGCAAGAGTGAACAACAGCAACAATTTGTTTTACAAACATCCAGCACCGCAATAAAAACAGCATGCACCATCTGGTCAAAACATAGACATATAGTAATAGCATAGTAATGGTCAAACAGTAGCTTACCATTCTACTTTGCATTGTGCATGGAGAGGTCCCGCGGATGTGATCTTGAGATTTGAGGTCCCAAAAACTAGAGCCACCACAAGGATCCACCCTGCCAAATGCATCTTGTGAAAAGTCATATTTTTTGAAGCAGTATCCAAGTAACACATTCACAACACCAACAACGAAGTTCTGAGGCTTGTTTTGGGAGACGGATAGAAAATCACAGGATGGTCATGTGCGCTTAGAGGAAAGGAAACAGCCTAAACTCAATTAACTTTAGAAAAAAGATCCATCTTTCTACAGAGCAGAGACAGAGCTACAGAGGACAAGACTAGAGAAACATCTATGGGTCGTTGAAATGAAAGCATCTACTGTGAACTTGTAAACTGCTTCATCAATGAACATACATTACAGCCATACATTCCAGGCAAGTGCATGTTCAGGGTTCAATAATGAATTGGAGGCTCTCCAAAAAGGAGAGAGAAAAGTTATTCAAGTTGTTGTAAGAGGATAAATAGGACATTCAAGATACAGTGTGGTTGTTGAAAGCTTTTTTGGTGCAAATAAAATCTATTTTCTATATTGGTTAACTCAGTCTTTAGAATATAATAATATTATATAATTGTATATATATATATATATATATATAATATAATATACTTTTATTCCTAGAGGTGTCTGTATGTCTTCTAGAAGGAACTAAATATTACAGAAATTGTAAACGCACCATTCAAAATGTGTGGCTGTGAATTGTATCCTAGACCCGCCACGAAATGTCCTATTCACTCCGCCTCACGGGCGTACTTACCTATCCTTGCCCAGAGGAGTGTAATATATCACGCCCCTTCCAAATCCAACTTCCAATCCGTGGACAGAATTTGCCAGACCCCCTCCTTGCCGCGGTCCTTTCACTATAGAACGCTCAGTGCCCCACGTCCGCATTTTGAAGACACGTAGGTTGTGGAGCTTTTAAATAGATGTAGCCCGAGCCGCGAGCTCGTCGAGGACTGGACACTTCTCTTCATAATGTAAATTATCCCCGTGTCCTCCACGCAGCTTCCGTTTTCCCCCACAACTTTCATCCCTTTGGACCCGTCCATCGGCAGGATAAATATTTGTAGATGACCTAAACTTCCAGTAAGTCACTGACATAACACACATACAGTAGGTTGACAGATTGTCCACATTTATGCCATTGTTTGCTTTTACTAATGCCATTTGCGCATATGTTATCTGGTAAGGATTTTATAGGCACTTTTTTTTAAAGTTACGAAATCTTCAAGTAAACCAATAAAACATTTTATACAGGTATGACATTTCCATATTGGCTTTCTACTTTAGTAGGCTACACTGCACTAGACTAGGCTACAAATGTAATACTGTTTTTCTTCCTAATCTATTTCTGTCACAATTATGTTATTGTGTTGCCTTTTGCCAGTCGTTTTTTTTCCTCGGGTATTAATGGTTTTGGTTTAATGCCGTGGGAATGAAAGTCATGTGGATTCTGCTCTCAGATCTCGAGTTCTTCACATTCCATCTTGTGAATTAAACCCAGGAGAGTCTGATTGGAACGGGCTAATTATTCACAGATTTCAGGTCCGTCACTCGGTCGCGTCGTTACATTATTATGAACGTTCTCCAAGCTGCCCTCTATCGGTGGTGCTATAGTGGTGGCCTAAAGAGGTTACAAACCCAGTCAGTCATTCTGGGTGAAGGTAACTACTGTTTTGTCTAAATTACTCTATAATTCCTGGAAATACGATGATATTTCAACATTAGTCAAATATTTAGTAGGAAACCACTTCGTCAGCATTATCATGTCGTCAAATTGACTTGAGACAGATGGCAACGTTGCCATTAGCTAGCAAAGTTTGTCAATACTGCATATACAGTAAATTTGGTGACATCAAAATGATGACAGAAGGTTTTTCAACAAATTATTTGCCTCCATGTGAATGCCATTGTATTTCCAAGCAACTGTAAAGATTGCAGTCAAGAGTGCAGTATAACTGAAGTCACTGCAGTATGATGCAAATACTGCATCCAAAATAAAAAATTTTTACTGCAGTGTAAACTGCAGTTAGAGTGCAGTATAGCTTCAGTTCAACTGCAGTACATTGCAGTTGTTCTGCCATTACTGCATCCAAAATACCACAGCCGACTGCAATTACGGAACTTTTACTGCAGTTTCAAAACGGCAATATTTTTTTGTAAGCGCACTCATTGACGATGCATTGAGTAGAATGCTCATCAATCGGTTCAAAACAATAATGTGACAACATACAACCCATGATATTCACGATAGTTGCGTCTATTATAGGCATTGGTTGAAGCTCGGTGTTAAATTGAAATATCCGTATCATATCTAAGCCAATATGACACCAGTCTCGATGAAAATGTGCAAAGCAACTTGATTGGAGGTCCACAACACACTCCACGCCCATCGTCATCAGCCGTCCGTCATTTACCGAGAACCACATACCAGATTTGTAATAGGGTCTTTAGCAATTAAGTTTTAAGAGTATTTCTTGCGCCTACCTAGCTCAAATTCTAGAGGTCAGATTAAAACTAGACTATAGCGTCCATAAAGTGACCATGCGATTTAAAATAAATAATAACCGGATTGACAAAATCAGCTGCTTGCCCCATGCTGCCAGTCATAAGAAGTGTTTGCGAACAAACCTAGGCTACTGTGTGTGTGTGTGTGTATATATATATATATATATATATATATATATATATATATAACTACATATAATCGGAGCACAAATAAACTAGCGAACGTCCTTGGCTGCAATGATATCCAATGAACTTTAGCTAGCTAAGTAACCTTAGCCAGCGTAGATTTGTAACGTTAGTTAACGTGTATGGCCAGTTCATGCGCCACAATATATTATACTTTCTTACACAAAACATAACTAATGTTAACTAACTAGTTAAGTTTAAAACCAGCAAATTTTGGGAAACTGCCACGCTGATGATCACGTTCATTTGCATTGCACAGGCCAAACTACAGTAACGTTAAGACGAGGTAGCCAGATTTCAGACGGGACAAACACTGCAGTTTGCTATGCTATATTTCCTTGACTAAGAACATCCAAGACCACAACACAAACCGTAGCCAAGAAAACAAATTGCTTTGTTAATACGAAACAGTAAATTAGATATGTTGAACTGCATATAGTAAATAGTTGAACCCAAAACTAAACTTGTGTTTACACTTGTTACACATTATTTTGACAGAGGTAATGCACTGTCCATTGATCAGCAAAGCAATTGATAAAACAGGACCATGTTTGAAACATGTTCCTGTTTTATCAATTGCTGTGCTGATCAATGAGCTTATGTCAATATTACACAGATAAGTTAACAGTTTCAGAAATGCAAACAGGCTCTATCAATCTGAGCTACTGTGTCCAACACACCACCACCTGTGTTTATGTTGGGTGCCTACTGACCAAAAAAATGATTTTTTTTTGGATAAAATAAAGGTTTAAGGAAATTTATTTTATTTTTTATTTCACGTTTATTTAACCAGGTAGGCAAGTTGAGAACAAGTTCTCATTTACAATTGCGACCTGGCCAAGATAAAGCAAAGCAGTTCGACACATACAACGACACAGAGTTACACATGGAGTAAAACAAACATACAGTCAATAATACAGTATAAACAAGTCTATATACGATGTGAGCAAATGAGGTGAGATAAGGGAGGTAAAGACAAAAAGGCCATGGTGGCAAAGTAAATACAATATAGCAAGTAAAACACTGGAATGGTAGATTTGCAATGGGAGAATGTGCAAAGTAGAAATAAAAATAATGGGGTGCAAAGGAGCAAAATAAATAAATAAATAAAATACAGTAGGGAAAGAGGTAGTTGTTTGGGCTAAATTATAGGTGGGCTATGTACAGGTGCAGTAATCTGTGAGCTGCTCTGACAGTTGGTGCTTAAAGCTAGTGAGGGAGATAAGTGTTTCCAGTTTCAGAGATTTTTGTAGTTCGTTCCAGTCATTGGCAGCAGAGAACTGGAAGGAGAGGCGGCCAAAGAAAGAATTGGTTTTGGGGGTGACTAGAGAGATATACCTGCTGGAGCGTGTGCTACAGGTGGGAGATGCAATGGTGACCAGCGAGCTGAGATAAGGGGGGACTTTACCTAGCAGGGTCTTGTAGATGACATGGAGCCAGTGGGTTTGGCAACGAGTATGAAGCGAGGGCCAGCCAACGAGAGCGTACAGGTCGCAATGGTGGGTAGTATATGGGGCTTTGGTGACAAAACGGATTGCACTGTGATAGACTGCATCCAATTTGTTGAGTAGGGTATTGGAGGCTATTTTGTAAATGACATCGCCAAAGTCGAGGATTGGTAGGATGGTCAGTTTTACAAGGGTATGTTTGGCAGCATGAGTGAAGGATGCTTTGTTGCGAAATAGGAAGCCAATTCTAGATTTAACTTTGGATTGGAGATGTTTGATATGGGTCTGGAAGGAGAGTTTACAGTCTAACCAGACACCTAAGTATTTGTAGTTGTCCACGTATTCTAAGTGAGAGCCGTCCAGAGTAGTAATGTTGGACAGGCGGGTAGGTACAGGTAGCGATCGGTTGAAGAGCATGCATTTAGTTTTACTTGTATTTAAGAGCAATTGGAGGCCATGGAAGGAGAGTTGTATGGCATTGAAGCTTGCCTGGAGGGTTGTTAGCACAGTGTCCAAAGGAGGGCCAGAAGTATACAGAATGGTGTCGTCTGCGTAGAGGTGGATCAGAGACTCACCAGCAGCAAGAGCGACCTCATTGATGTATACAGAGAAGAGAGTCGGTCCAAGAATTGAACCCTGTGGCACCCCCATAGAGACTGCCAGAGGTCCGGACAGCAGACCCTCCGATTTGACACACTGAACTCTATCAGAGAAGTAGTTGGTGAACCAGGCGAGGCAATCATTTGAGAAACCAAGGCTGTCGAGTCTGCCGATGAGGATGTGGTGATTGACAGAGTCGAAAGCCTTGGCCAGATCAATGAATACGGCTGCACAGTAATGTTTCTTATCGATGGCGGTTAAGATATCATTTAGGACCTTGAGCGTGGCTGAGGTGCACCCATGCGGTACAACTCACACTATTGTGGAAGCACCTCTAAGAGTATGAATTAAGCTGTTTGAGTAGGTTTGAATCATAAGCAACCTGCCTACCAATAGTTTGAAGTACAGTACCAACATAGCTACTTTTGTAGGTCAAAGCTATGTGCTGGAAAACCTTGGTAGAGCATTGTGGTGCACGTGTAAATTTCCTGACTTTTTTGGCTTCAGACCTATGCCTCTTCTCTCTTATTCCCACTCACTTGTTTTCAATAATGTTCTATTGGTCAGTAAGACCACATAGTCAACTCTATAGGTGTACTAGCCAAACTATGCACTACAATTAAGAGGAACTACCAAGGGTGTTTCCAGACATGTAATCCCAGGATGTTGAAATGCCTTAATCTATGGTGATGTCTCTGTTCCTGTCTGCCCAGTCTCTGAAATGATGGAGGAAAGACACGCGGATTCACAGAACACTGTGGTGGAGGACCAAGACACATGGCATGAGCTAGCTATAATGGACCCAGTGGACAAACCACACCTGGTACACAAGGTAAAACACACCCATTGCCCATGTCAGTGAATCAGGCTAAACTCTGGTGAGTAGGAAAAGCATTTCCCGAGGGGAAATATGCCGTGTGAATAGGGGCACTTGTTTAATTAAAAGTTGTCCTGCTTACCCTGTTGCTGTTATTAGTCATTTCAACTGGTTGTGACTCAGACAGAATGGGAACCGTTTGTTTGCATTTAAGCTACCACCACAGAAAACCAACTATATAGTCAGTTAGTTGTATGTCTGCCATACATTGCTGTTGTATTACTGTGCTTTAGAAGAGGAAGCTTATAGACACATTTCCCAGCCCATTTCCCAGAATCAGAAAGCTCTTTGTTTCCCTAGCAGTGGATACGATCACATGCAACTTCAAATGCAGCTCATGACAGTTAAAAAATACGTAATCAAACGGTTATTGTCTACAATATTGCAGATGTCATCAGAGGATTGATTACATAGCAAGCCAGCGAAGCAAGGTAAAATATCACAAATAGAGCTAGATAAAGCCAGAAGAATAAAATACATGTTGAACATAGCTTTGGTTGTTTTCATGGTCATCACTCACTGTTAAGCTTGTCAAGGTTCCGACTTTAGCGTTAGCTATAGTTCTACAGAGATTTCTGGTCGGGGAATGCGTGCATATCACTCGAACGTGACGTTGCCTCTCCTCTCCTCCCGAAGGACTCAGAGGACCAGGAGGCTCTGTTGTTGAACGGGGCTAAACATCCTGAACATCGCCCTCTGTTGGTCTCCTTCGCCCTGGAGGAGTTTGAGTTTCCCTCCAGTGTCTGTTTAGAAGAGATGCCCCTCTTCCCCCAGTGGCACCTACCCCTCAAACTGATGGCCATCTTGATGGCGCTGACCTTCCTGTACACTTTTACAAGGGATGTGCTGCAGCCCTTTGTGTCTCAGAGCAGGAGTGACTTCTATAAGATCCCTATACTGGTGATGAATAAGACCCTGCCATGGACGGCCATATCTCTGCTTGCTCTGGTCTATCTGCCTGGGTTACTGGCTGCCCTGCTACAGCTGCACAGAGGTAGGCTACACACGCATACACATACTGTATGTATGGAGGCAGGGACAAACACACACATACACTCGCAGGCATGGGCACACACACAAACATGCAGGCAAGCACATAAGTATGCTCAAAGTCCTAAACTTCAATTTGCCCATTGCTATGTGCTACACATGGTGTTTTTCCTTTGAGACTTAAGGCGTCTGCATGCTTCCCAGCCGAAACAGTTCGGAAGAGTTTGTGCATGTATTATGATGACATTTTGTGACGTTTTTGTTCGATTTGGGCTTATGTTGGCTGTTCTGGCACACAACCTGTTTTCTGGAGGCAAGCCGAAGTCTATGCCCCTTACTTAGTAAAATTTGTTGTGAAATAGTGCACCAAACATCTTAGTTAGATTTAAAATTACCCGACTAACATCTCCTCTGCAAAAACGTCAATATTAATGACAGATTTTTTGAGTTATCTTAGATTCCTTCTCAGTCTTTTGAGGAATAATCTGGCTACGGCGTCTCAAAATGGACAAACTATTGCTGCTTTTTTCTCGTTTTTTCAAGCGAAGGTCTTTTTAAAGGAGTATGCGAGCATACTCGTTCAGTTCGGCTAGCCGCCAACCAAAGCCTGCTGATACCCCCCCCCCCCCCCCCCCCCCCCCACACAACTGGGCTGCCAGTGTTTTATGTTAATGTTACCTCTAGTGTTATTATATCAGGAGTGTGCCATTAAAGACCTATGGCAAGCAGAATCAACAACCTCTGCATCATTCAAGACTGTTGCTTTGTGAGAAGGTGTTAAAGTTCACACTTGGCAATTGTTATGTAAATGACATATGAACAGTTCGAATCAAAGTTTATTCGTGGTGAACACATTTTGAAGATGGTATCACAGGTGCAGCAAAGTACTTTTGTTTCTAGCTCCAACAGTATAGTAATTACTAGACAAAAAAACAAAGTCAAACACAATACACAAATAATATTAAAATCCAAACAAGCGTTTACATTTTCTAGACACTTTTATCAAGAGCAACATGCAGTAATGAGTGGACACATATTAATATTTTGTTTGTACTGCTCCCCCACGGGAATTGAACTCACAACCCTGGCATTGCAATTGCCATGCCCTACCAGCTGAGCCACACGAGATGTCACAGAAGTTAGAGCAGGTCAGCCAGAGCCATGAGACACAGGTGCTGGCCTGCATAGATGGAAACTGAACATTTGGAAAGGGAATTGTCAATGGAAATGCTCGATTAGACCTACTACCACAAACAATTGGATTTGAAAGTCATTGGAGTGCAAAGTCATACACGTACTCCCACAAATACACACGGACATGAAATCAGTGCAGTGAGACACACAGTTTGCATAAGCGCAGTCAGAGTGGATTTATTTACTTATTTAAGTTTAGAGAATAAATGAAATCCTATTTATAGTTGTTATGAATTAGCCCAAGGTTATCTTTCCCTGCAGGAAGGTCTACTCTTGTCTGCCTGGCAGAAGAACCTCAACATATTGTGTATCATTGGGTCAACACCAACACCCTAGTCAAAAAAATGTTCCCGTTTGACCTTACTACCCCCCCATCCTTGTCTGACCCTTCCCCTCAATCTCCCCTCCCCCTCTTCATCTCTCTCTCTCCCTCTCTCTCTCTGTCCAGTCACTATTCGTAAGGGTAATTGGAGCCTTGCAGTGTATAAATATAGGTTGAGGTTTCCTCAGTGCAATGCAATTATAGGGGGTTGAAAATATGCAGCCAGTCACAATGGAATAAGCTTCATAGATAGGATAACACATGGGATTTTTGGGGGGCATCGGTTTCTCTACAACAAAGGTTGATGGATCATATGAAAAGTACTGAAGTTAGTCTATGTTCGGGTTCCAGTGAGAGCCACACAGCCAGGATGTGGCAAGATAGTGTCAAACCAGAGCTAGGGTGTTGGTTTTGACATGATGACATACATTATCTTGAGGTTCTTCTCCCAGGCAGACGAGATGTAGATCCACCACGTAAAAACAACTTTCCCAGACAACTGTAAGCCTTTTGTAGCCTGACAGTTTGTCAGCCATTTTAAAAATGTGTTAGGAAGCACTACTAATCCCCCCCCCCTCACACTCTCACACACACACACACACACACACACACACACACACACACACACACACACACACACACACACATACACACATCCCTCTGTCAGGTACCAAGTACAGCAGTTTCCCAGGCTGGTTGGAGAGGTGGATGTCTATGAGGAAACAGCTGGGCCTGCTAGCTTTCTTCCTAGCAGCACTCCATGCTATCTACAGCCTCTGTTACCCTATGAGACGCTCCTACAGATACAAGCTGCTCAACTGGGCTTACCAACAGGTAGATGGCTACTGGCTAGACCAGGCTTGTATCAAAAAATTCATTTTTTTTTGTATAACTTCATATGCGTTTTATACTATGATGAACAGATGGCTGCTTATTTCAGCAGTATGGCATATATTCAATCAAACTCAATCAATTAAATGTATTTAATACATTCCTTTTTACATCAACAATTGTCACAAAGTACTTATACAGAAACCCAGCCTAAAACCCCAAAGAGCAAACAGGGCAGATGTAGAATCACAGTGGCTGGGAAAAACTACCTGGAAAGAGAAAGGACAACTGACTAGGTATCCCCCTACTGAATATATTTAACTGAAATGTGTCTTCCGCATTTCACCCAACCGAAAGGCAGGGACCTAAGTAGAAACCTAGAGAGGGACCAGGCTCCGAGGGGTTGGCCAGTCCTCTTCTGGCTGTGCTGGGTGGAGATTATAAGGGTACATGACCATTTAGGCCAGATCGTTCCTCAAGATGTTCAAACATTCATAATGACCAGCAGGGTCAAATAATAATCACAGCGCTTATAGAGGGTGCAACAGGTCAGCACCTCAGGAGTAAATGTCAGTGGGCTTTTCATAGCCAAGCCTTCAGAGGTCAAGAGAGCAGGTGCAATAGAGAAATAGAGAGAGTGGGAAATAGAGAGAGAGAGGGTTGTATATTGCTATAACATTTCATGACAGGGTAAACCAATTCTTACATGACAAATTACGGTGCCAGGTTTCTGTTGGAATTGAGCTGTGGGAGTTTTGGTATGTGCTGTATGCTGGCCAGAATAAACAGAACAACCTGATCGTTGTGTACTTTTCTCAGTGTGGAATCTAATGTGAATATGAAGAACAGCTATTATTGAAAGCCAACTTTATATTGACTGTGTTGCCCATCCCAATGTGCCAGTTCACAATCAGGCATAGTTGTCAGATGTGACTTTGATACAGTGGGGCAAAAAGTATTTAGTCAGCCACCAATTGTGCAAGTTCTCCCACTTAAAAAGATGAGAAAGGCCTGTAATTTTCATCATAGGTACACGTAAAAAAATCCAGAAAATCACATTGTAGGATTTTTAATGAATTTATTTGCAAATTATGGTGGAAAATAAGTATTTGGTCAATAACAAAAGTTTATCTCAATACTTTGTCATTGCCAACAAAGGGTATATAACAGAGGTCAAACGTTTTCTGTAAGTCTTCACAAGGTTTTCACACACTGTTGCTGGTATTTTGGCCCATTCCTCCATGCAGATCTCCTCTTGTGCAGTGATGTTTTGGGGCTGTTGCTGGGCAACACGGACTTTCAACTCCCTCCAAAGATTTTCTATGGGGTTGAGATCTGGAGACTGGCTAGGCCACTCCAGGACCTTGAAATGCTTCTTACGAAGCCGCTTCTTACGAAGCCACTCCTTCGTTGCCCGGGCGGTGTGTTTGGGATCATTGTCATGCTGAAAGACCCAGCCACGTTTCATCTTCAATGCCCTTGCTGATGGAAGGAGGTTTTCACTAAAAATCTCACGATACATGGCCCCATTCATTCTTTCCTTTACACGGATCAGTCGTCCTGGTCCCTTTGCAGAAAAACAGCCCCAAAGCATGATGTTTCCACCCCCATGCTTCACAGTAGGTATGGTGTTCTTTGGATGCAACTCAGCATTCTTTGTCCTCCAAACACGACAAGTTGAGTTTTTACCAAAAAGTTATATTTTGGTTTCATCTGACCATATGACATTCTCCCAATCTTCTTCTGGATCATCCAAATGCCCTCTAGCAAACTTCAGACGGGCCTGGACATGTACTGGCTTAAGCAGGGGGACACGTCTGGCACTGCAGGATTTGAGTCCCTGGCGGCGTAGTGTGTTACTGATGGTAGGCTTTGTTACTTTGGTCCCAGCTCTCTGCAGGTCATTCACTAGGTCCCCCCCGTGTGGTTCTGGGAGTTTTGCTCACCGTTCTTGTGATAATTTTGTCCCCACGGGGTGAGAACTTGCTTGGAGCCCCAAATCGAGGGAGATTATCAGTGGTCTTGTATGTCTTCCATTTCCTAATAATTGCTCCCACAGTTGATTTCGTCAAACCAAGCTGCTTACCTATTGCAGATTCAGTCTTCCCAGCTTGGTGCAGGTCTACATTTTTGTTTCTGGTGTCCTTTGACAGCTCTTTGGTCTTGGCCATAGTGGAGTTTGGAGTGTGAATGTTTGAGGTTGTGGACAGGTGTCTTTTATACTGATAACAAGTCCAAACAGGTGCCATTAATACAGGTAACGAGTGGAGGACAGAGGAGCCTCTTAAAGAAGTTACAGGTCTGTGAGAGCCAGAAATCTTGTTGTTTGTAGGTGACCAAATTCTTATTTTCCACCATAATTTCCAAAGAAATTCATGAAAAATCCTACAATGTGATTTTCTGGAAATTATTTTCTTCTCATTTTGTCTGTCATAGTTGAAGTGTACCTATCATGAAAATTACAGGCCTCTCTCATCTTTTTAAGTGGGAGAACATGCACAATTGGTGGCTCACTAAATACTTTTTTGCCCCACTGTATGTGCATGTGAAATGCTTATTTGACTGAATATATGCCATATTTATCAATTCAAAAGTATTTTATGAGGCCCTTTTTACATCAACAGTTGTCACAAAGTGCTTATACTGATACCCAGCCTAAAATCCTAAAGAGCAAGCAATGCAGATGTAGAAGCATGGTGGCTGGGAAAAACTCCCTAGAAAGGCAGGAACCTAGGAAGAAACCTTAAGAGGAACCAGGCTCTGAGGGGTGGTCAGCTGAGTTCCCTGCCATCCAGGACCTTTATACAGTGTCGGAGGAAGGCCCTAAAAATTGTAATAGATTCAAGCCACCCAAGACATAGACTGTTCTCTCTGCTACCACACGGCAAGAGGTACCAATGCACCGAGTCTGGAACCAACAGGACCCTGAACAGCTTCTACCACCAAGCCATAAAACTTCCAAATAGTTAATGAAATACAGTGCCTTGCAAAATAATTCATACCCCTTGGCGTTTTTCCTATTTTGTTGCATTACAACCTGTCATTTATTTTTATTTGGATTTCATGTATTGGACATACACAAAATAGTCCAAATTGGTGAAGTGAAATGAAAAAAAAATAACTTTTTTCAAATGGAAAATGAGTGCATGCATATGTATTCACCCCCTTTGCTATGAAGCCCCTAAATAAGATCTGGTGCAACCAATTACCTTCAAAAGTCACATAATTAGTTAAACAAAGTCCACCTGTGTGCAATCCAAGTGTCACATGATCGGTCACATGATCTCAGTATATAAACCTGTTCTGAAAGGCCCCAGAGTCTGCAACACCACTGAGAAAGGTGCACCACCAAGCAAGCGGCACGATGAAGACCAAGGAGCTCTCCAAACAGGTCAGGGACAAAGTTGTGGAGAAGTACAGATCAGGGTTGGGTTATAAAAAAATATCAGAAACTTTGAACATCCCATGGAGCACCATTAAATCCATTATGAAAACATGAAAGAATATGGCACCACAACAAACCTGCCAAGAGAGGGCCGCCCACCAAAACGCAAGGATCAGGCAAGGAGGGCATTAATCAGAGAGGCAACAAAGAGACCAAAGATAACCCTGAAGGAGCTCCACATTGGAGATTGGAGTATCTGTCCATAGGACCACTTTAAGCCATAAAATCCACAGAGCTGGGCTTTACGGAAGAATGGCCAGAAAAAAAGCCATAAGCAAACACGTTTGGTGTTAACCAAAAGGCATTTGGGAGACTCCCCAAACATATGGAAGAAGGTACTGGTCAGATGTGACTAAAATGTAGCTTTTTGACCATCAAGGAAAACGCTATGTCTGGCACAAACCCAACACCTCTCATCACCCCGAGAACGCCATCTCCACAGTGAAGCATGGTGGTGGCAGCATCATGCTGTGGGGATGTTTTTCATCGGCAGGGACTGGGAAACTGGTCAGAATTTAAGGAATGATAGATGGCGCTAAATACAGGAAAATTCTTGAGGGACACCTGTTTCAGTTTTCCATAGATTTGAGACTGGTATGGAGGTTCACCTTCCTTCAGGACAATGACCCTAAGCATACTGCTAAAGCAACACTCGAGTGGTTTAAGGGGAAACATTTAAATGTCTTGGAATGACCTAGTAAATCCAATTGAGTATCTGTGGTATTACGTAAAGACTGCTGTACACCAGTGGAACTCATCCAACTTGAAGGAGCTGAAGCAGTTTTGCCTTGAAGAATGGGCAAAAATCCCAGTGGTTGGTGTGCCAAGTTTACAGAGACATACCGCAAGAGACTTGCAGCTGTAATTGCTGCAACAGGTGGCTCTACAAAGTGTTGACTTTGGGGGGTTAATAGTTATGCATGCTCAAGTTCTGTTTTTTGGTCTTATTTCTTGTTTCACAAAAAATATTTCGATTTTCAAAGTGGTAGGCATGTTGTGTAAATCAAATGGTACAACAAGGTTGTAAGGCAACAAAATAGGAAAAATGCCAAGGGGGTGAATACTTTTGCAAGCCACCGTAGCTACCCAGACCATCTGTATTTTGACCCTTTTTGCACTCTTTTAACTCATCATATACGCTGCTGATACTGTTTATTATCTATCCTGTTGCCTAGTCACTTTACCCCTACCTATATTTCTATTATCTACCTCAATAACCTGGTAACCCTGCACATCGACCCGGTACTGGTACACCGTGTATATATCCAAGATTACGGGAATCTTCCAACAATGTTATTTTTTTTATGGGAATTTTTGGGAAAGTTACTGGAATTTTGCAACCTTAGACAATCACAATTATATGAATCAATCAAATGTATTTATAAAGCCTGTCTTAAATCAGCTGATGTCACAAAGTGCTGTACAGAAACCCAGCCTAAAACCCCAAACAGCAAGCAATGCAGGTGAAGAAGCACGGGGGCTAGGAAAACTCAGGAAGAAACCTAGAGGAACCAGGCTATGAGGGGTGGCCAGTCCTCTTCTGGCTGTGCCAGGTGGAGATTATAACAGAACATGGCCAAGATGTTCAATGGTCATAGATGACCAGCAGGGTCAAATAATAATAATCACAGTAGTTGTAGAGGGTGCAACAGGTCAGCACCTCAGGAGTAAATGTCAGTTAGCTTTTCATAGCCGATCATTCAGAGTATCTCTACCGCTCCTGCTGTCTCTAGAGAGTTGAAAACAGCAGGTCTGGGACAGGTAGCACATCTGGTGAACAGGTTAGGGTTCCATAGTCGCAGGCAGAACAGTTGAAACTGGAGCAGCAGCACGGCCAGGTGTACTGGGGACAGCAAGGAGTCATCAGGCCAGGTAGTCCTGAGGCATGGTCCTAGGGCTCAGGTCCTCCGAGAGAGAGAAAGAAAGAAAGGGAGAGAGAATTAGAGAGAGCACACTTAAAAATCACACAGGACACCGGATAAGACAGGAGAAATACTCCAGATATAACAGACTGACCCTAGCCCCCCCGACACAAACTATTGCAGCATAAATACTGCAGGCTGCAGGCACCAGTAAGCCAGTGACTCAGCCCCTGTAATAGGATTTGAGGCAGAGAATCCCAGTGGAGAGAGGGGAACCGGCCAGGCAGAGACAGCAAGGGTGGTTCGTTGCTCCAGTGCCTTTCCGTTCACCTTCACACTCCTGGGACAAACTACACTCAATCATAGGACCTACTGAAGAGATGAGTCTTCAATAAAGACTTAGATTGAGACCAAGTCGACGTCTCTCACATGGATAGGCAAACCATTCCATAAAAATGGAGCTCTATAGGAGAAAGCCCTGCCTCCAGCTGTTTGCTTAGAAATTCTAGGGACATTAAGGAGGCCTGCGTCTTGTGACCGTAGCGTACGTGTAGGTATGTACGGCAGGACCAAATCAAAAAGATGGGTAGGAGCAAGCCCATGTAATGCTTTGTAGGTTAGCAGTAAAACCTTGAAATCAGCCCTAGCCTTAACAGGAAGCCAGTGTAGAGGCTAGATCAAGATTCTAGCAGCCGTGTTTAGCACTAACTGAAGTTTATTTAGTGCTTTATCCGGGTTGCTGGAAAGTAGAGCATTGCAGTAGTCTAACATAGAAGTGACCAAAAGCATGGATACATTTTTCTGCATCATTTTAATTTATAATATGGTAATCTCTCCATCAGGTCCAGCAGAATCAGGAGGACTCATGGGTAGCCGATGACGTGTGGCGTATGGAGATCTATGTCTCCCTGGGTATCATGGGTTTGGGTCTCCTGGCTTTATTAGCCATCTCCTCCCTTCCCTCCATTTCTGATGCCCTCAACTGGAGAGAGTTCACCTGGATGCAGGTTAATCTTTTGACTCTGAAAAATAAGTAATGATCCGTCTGTCTGTATGTCCTTCCATCCACCCGTCTGTCTTTCTATCTATGACTTAAGTGGTCAGGGTTTCCTCTCCAGTATCTATTTATCTCTGTGTCAATGACCCTGAATTTCACTGTCAGTCTGTCTGTTTGGTAGTACCTGTGGAACTGTCTCCTTGTTTACCAATTCTCCTAATGTCTGTCTCTCTGTCCGTCTGTCTTTTCTTAGTAGCTGTTGACAGGCCTCCTTTTTGTTTACCTATCTTCTGGTCCTTCTGTCCTGCAGAGGAGTCTGGGATATGCTGCCCTGGTCCTGTGTACAGCCCATGCTCTGGTCTATGGCTGGAGGAAGTGGGTGGAGCCTAAGCACTACGTGTGGTACACCCCTCCATCCTTTATCCTGGCCTCGCTCCTCCCAGCCACCGTCCTATTGGTCAAGACTGTGCTGCTGCTGCCTTGCCTGGACCGGCGACTGGGGCAGATTCGTCGAGGCTGGGAGAGTCCCCGCCCCCCAAGGGGAAAGGGAGTGACTGAAAAAGACTCACTCTGAAAGATGACGCGTCAACCTGGGATGCAGCAGTGACGATTGATAAATTGTTTCAATTTTGAAATAAGACCTGAAGCTTGGTCTCTGGACCTCAAGGAGAATCGGTGCTGTTTGATGGGCAACATAAAGTGGCCACTGCACAGTTCCACTCTTCTGCTTATTATACAGATATCTGAGGGGACATACTCTGTAGTCTACACACAGTGTGCTTACTGAATTGATGTCCTGAGAACATAGCCTGGTTAAGCAGACTGACCGCTGTGCTCATGTTTTGTTTAATTGAGATATTGCAAGATCAGACTGGTTTCACAAGGCTACTGAGAAAGATCAGTTGAAGGTAAAAGTAAAACGAATGACCATCTTGTGGCATGTTTGCACCCAGTCAGGGAAACATGGAGAAACCAAAGCCTGCTCCTCTTAGACATATATTCTATAAGTAAGTAGTTAGTGCATAGTAATGTTATTTAATGTCAGACTAGACAATGGCTGTAGACAATCCCTGTAGACAATGTAAAATTTAGTGCACTATATAGGAAATAGGGTGCTGTTTAGGAAGAAGCCATTGAGAGCATCATCATAATTCCGATTTAAGTAGGCCCATGATAATTTGTATGAATGATTTTGAAGCTTACTTTGTGCTTGTTTTCAACTGTATTTTCTCTGGCGCTAGAATATCCATCAGAATATGTTGTACAGCAGCAAAAAGTGCTGAAATATCCCAAAATGCAGTTGAAGGTAGAGGAACTACCCTCAGTTTCAGTCTGAAATAAAGATTTGAACATGATGAGAGTTCAACTGCTTGCCCTTTCATGAGTACAGTTCACTTTTGACATTCACAATTGTTTTTGTTGTTTTTAAACACATGACTATAGTTCTTTGTCTGAGTACCAGAGTCAAAGAGGTGATTTAGATGAATGTGTCTAGTGACACTCTTGTTTATAATTCTTGGTCTGTGCCCTTCCTCGTTCCACTTTATTTTGTTCCACTTTATCCTCAGACTCTGGAGAACATGATGGAGATGTTATGTTATGATGGAGAGAGAATACATATGCAAGTCATACTTTGTTTATAATTACTTCTGTATTCTTTATCATTTCTAATGTATAAAAACGGGAGTAATGTTGACAAATATGACTTTATCCTATTCTAACTGGGACTTGGCCCGTTTTTTTGTATGAAACGGTTTGATCTGAGGATGCTCAACTGGTCCTTTTCTTTTATCAAAATTCAACCTCACATGGGATTTAGCCTTTGCAAATGAATGATACTACTCCAACACGAAAATCCTAAAAGGATATGACCTGTGTCCCTAACTGAAGGAGACCTCGTTTTGAGGACTACCTGCGTTGCATTAGTGCGTGGCGCTACCTCCCCTTTGTGCGTGGTGTGATGCTCGTCGCTGGTACGTGCTCTGCCTGCAAGACAGGAATCCGCTCAGTGTCTGTATGCATGACATCGCTGCTGAGCCGAAGCACAGCCACAGCCAGATCCACCTAGGAGAGAGAGAGAGGGAGGGGAGTCCGACAGACAGACCTGTGGCGATCAGCTGGCTGGATGTGTGTTATTCGTGCAGTGGTGTCCTTACCAGCTCCATGAAAGGTATGGCTGTAACCTTGCGATTAACGCACGAATTTGCACACACTTGACACGCAGCCTACAATCTATGTGCATACACCTGTGAGCTATAGTAGGCTGTATTTGTAAAGCGTAATAATGTATTACATTGTATAATGGAGTCTGAAGCTAAATAATTCCTCTGCGATGTGGAGCCTGGTTATTCTGCACTAGCAGCAATCTATTCTGGATGAGATGAGTCATATTGTCTAAACCTCGATTGGCGGGATTATTTTTCTAACATTAGGAATACATGGTTTACTGTGAATTATTTTTAGCATATAGTAAATTGTTAGTAGTAATAGTTCTACAGGTTAATAAATAGCACATTTTACGAGAAGATATTTCAAAGTCACCAAAGGACATATTGTGACATGCTAGTGTCTTTCAAAAATGTTGAATGTGTAGATTATACTGTATTTCACAAAATATGTCATAGGTTAGATAATCTAAAATAGTATGATCTATATATGATAAGATTACAAAATATGGCGACATATTTTGAGAATTCTTTTTTTTAATAACCTGAAAGCAACCTATAGCCTACTATACTAATTTAATGTCATGTTGTAGTTGGTAGTCTAGTAGGTTAATATAATTTTAATATGAATTAGACAACATATCTTTTTTGGCTGGTTAGACATACAGTACATCAACTACATATATTAGATTCCACCCTGATTTATCTAATCTGATTTATCTAATTTGATTGCATCTACAATTTGCAGGCAGTTCGATAATTTAATATAACAAATTAAGGTCCCCAAGCTTTGCATCATCATAATGTGTTTCCAGTATTAAAATGTCCAGACCACCAAAGAAGGAACAATCAGCATCCCAAACTAATAACACTCTGCAATGAATGTCTCCAGTGTGACTATGCTTGGCCTAACAAGCTGTTGCTGCATCCTGCAGAGTAAAAGGGAGGAATTCCTTCTTGATAGGCTAGGGAGCCAGGCAGCTGGGTGGATAGATGTTACCAAGGGTACTTCCTCTCTTCTGGTCAGAGAGCAAGCAAACTGCAGTTGACACAGTTGGAGGCAATGTACTACACAGTGAATATTCAGTGTACTTTTATTCTTATAATGTAAAGTTATAGCCAGACACCATCGATCTCTATGCTCAAATCAAGTACTGTACATAACTAACTGACCATATTCCACCATCCTAGAACCTGAGACGTCCTCCTAAAGGACAGGAGAGGTCTGGAGCCTAAGGATGGACACCATCTCCATGCTGGGCAGCGGCTGCAGCAGCCCGGCTTACACCGACACAACCCACCCTACCACCCCCTCCCTGTTCCTCCCCAACGGGGTAAGGAAGAATGGCCCCAGGGACCCTCCTCCCCACGGCCCCCTCCCCAAGCCTGTTGTAGCCATCCTGGGCTCGGGTGACTTCTCCAAGTGCCTGACCATCCGTCTGCTCCGCTGTGGCTTCCACGTGGTGGTGGGGAGCCGCCAACCCAAACGGGCCGCTGAGTTCTTCCCTCATGTTGTTGATGTGACCCACCATGAAGACGCTGTGGGTAAAGCTTCTGTGGTTTTCCTCGCTATCCGCAGGGAGCATTATTCTGTTCTCTGGGACCTCAAGCATCTGCTGGCAGGGAAGGTGTGTGTGTTTGTGTGTGTGTGTCAGGGGATTTGGTTGTGAGCAAAAAGACACATTTCCATTCTACTTCTTCTTCTAAGGTTCTGGTGGACGTGAGCAATAACCGCCGTGTGAACCAGTACCCTGAGTCCAACGCTGAGTACCTGGCCTCCCTGCTCCCAGACTCTACAGTTGTGAAGGGCTTTAATGTCATATCTGCCTGGGCTATGCAGTCTGGACCCAAAGATGCCAGCAGGCAGGTAAGATGGAAGAAGAGGTCTGTGTCCCAAATGGCTCCCTGTGTCCCATAGGGCTCTGCTCAAAAGTAGTGAAGTATTTAGGGAAAAGGGTGCCATTTTCACAAAAGGTTAATTTCAGGAGTTACTTATTCAGAATGAATTCAGGATCAAACACTGTCTCACTCTTTAACTCATTGCACAGTTAGTCATTCATTTCTAACTTATAAATATTGTATTGCATAAACCACGCAGAGCGACTTAGGACTAAATTAGTATTTTTACATAAATAGAATGTCTCCCCTTGTACAGACTTGTTGCAGGGAACAAACCACTCAGTCTATTAAAGTTGGACCCAGAGCTGAATCTGCTGAAAAAACATTGTTGGCAGCCAAGGCAGTATAGATGTTGACCTGTCTGTCTAGCATGGTTCCAGATCTCTTACCGCTGTGGTGCCGAACTGGCAAGACCGCACAAACAGATCTGGAACCAAGTTAGGCTAACATCCGTCTACAGAGAAATTAAATGGCAGCATCAGACTCTGCAACAGGATCAGCCAAATGGCTGCTGATAGTCTCTAAGCATCCATTGTCCTAAGCACTCGTTTGTTGTGATCTTTTGGACAGCAGCTACCTCTCTCTACATCATTCTCAGTTGTTCAGTGTCAGTTGTTACAAACCATTGTTGTTGACACAATCTGATTGGCTGACCTTTCAAAGAGGTGCACTGACATTCTCCTCAATACTACATACCCTCCCCCTACGGCATGATGATGTCATATGCGGGGGACAGGTCAAACATGATTATGACATATCACATCTCAGGGTAAAGTCACTGCACCCTCGTCTTTATTCCTATGATATCCTCACTAGAAGGAGTGTAAGGCAGGCTACTGAGCTGGTTAAAGCATTAACAGTCTGGTCTGTGCTTGCCTGGGAGGGAGACTAATTCCTCCAAATATTATGCAAGGATTATAGTGAGACTCTACAACTGAGAATAACATTTTACGCTGCCATCCTTCTTCAAATAAAACCATTCTAGACACACACACACACACACACACACACACACACACACACACACACACACACACACACACACACACACACACACACACACACACACACAGTAAATTCAATTAACACAATTGGGACAATGAAAAAACAAGCTCAATATTATGAACCAGGGAATCAGATTGTGTTTGTCTCAGTCACAAGGGGTAGAAACAACCACAACCATGTTTTCCTTTAACATAATTATATCTGCTAATTATTTGTTATTTCATGCCTATGATTGACAAGGTAAGCCTTCCGTGAGGTTGTTTAGAAAAAAATGTACACATTACATCACATTCACAATACATGCAATGCACATTGACCATGTCATACATATTAGATTGACTGACTGATTGACTACCTTGATTTATTATTGCTTGATTACCCATTCCTCAAGGTGTACATCTGCAGTAACTCTGTAGAGGGCAGACAGCAGATCATGGAGCTGACCAGGCAGCTCAACTTCACCCCAGTGGACATGGGAGCACTTTCCTCCTCCAGAGAGATTGAGAACATGCCCCTGCGCCTTTTCCCCGACTGGAAAGGCCCCGTGCTAGCCACTGTGGCTCTCTCCATCTTCTTCTTCGCCTATTCCTTTGTCCGGGACATCATCCACCCGTATGTGAAGAGCAAGCAGAGTGACTTCTATAAGATCCCTATAGAGATGGTGAATAGGACTCTGCCCACAGTGGCCATAACACTACTCGCTCTAGTCTACCTGGCGGGCCAGCTAGCCGCGGTCCACCAGCTGTACTATAGGACTAAGTACAGGAGGTTCCCTCACTGGCTGGAGGGCTGGCTACAGAGCAGGAAGCAGCTGGGGCTCCTGAGCTTCTTCCTGGGGTGTGTCCACGTTCTCTACAGCCTCTGTCTCCCCATGAGGAGGTCAGAGAGATACCTGCTCCTCAACATGGCCTACCAACAGGTGGGTGATGGACAGAGGGAGGGAGGGAGGGTGTGTGTGTGTGTGTGTGTGTCAAATCAATTAACATTTTATTGGTCGTATACACATTAAATGCTTGTGTTCCTAGCAACAACAGTGCAGTAATATCGAACAATACACTCTAAAAGTAAAATAATATAATTAAGAAATATTGAAATATTAGGACGAGCAATGTCTGAGTCCAGAGTATAAATATATATACTGTGTGTACATATACAGCGCCAGTCAAATGTTTGGACACACCTACTCATTCAAAGGTTTTTCTTTATTTAAAAAAAAAAAAATTCTACATTGTAGAATAATAGTGAAGACATCACAACTATGAAATAACACATATGGATTAATGTAGTAACCAAAAAAGTCTTAAACAAAATCTATTTCAATTAACAGGTGTGCCTCGTTAAAAGTTAATTTGTGGAATTTCTTTCCTTCTTAATGTATTTCAGCCAATCAGTTGTGTTTTGACAAGGTAAGGGTTGTATATAGAAGATAGGCCTATTTGGTAAAAGACCAAGTCCATATTATGGCAAGAAAGAGCTCAAATAAGCAAAGAGAAACAACAGTCCATCATTACTTTAAGACATGAATGTCAGTCAATCTGGAAAATGTCAAGAACTTTGAAAGTTTCTTCAAGTGCAGTCGCAAAAACCATCAGGCGCTCTGATGAAACTGACTCTCATGAGGACCGCCACAGTAAAGAAGGACCCAGAGTTACCTCTGCTGCAGAGGATAAGTTCATTAGAGCTAACTGCACCTCAGATTGCTTCCCAAATAAATGCTTCACAGAGTTCAAGTAACAGACACATCTCAACATCAACTGTTCAGGGGAGATAGCTCAAATCATGGTTGAATTGCTGCAAAGAAACCACTACTAAAGCATACCCTTCAGAAGAAGAGACTTGGGTTAAGAAGCACGAGCAATGGACATTAGACTGATGGAAATCAGATTTTTGGATCCAACCACTATGTCTTTGTGAGATGCAGAGTAGGTGAACGGATGATCTCCGCATGTGTGGTTCCCACCGTGAAGCACAGAGGAGGTGTAACGGTGTGGGGGTGCTTTGCTGGTGACACTGTCAGTGATTTATTTTGAATTTAAGGCACTCTTAACCATTATGGCTACCACAGCATTCTGCAGCGATACGCCATCCCATCTGGTTTGCGCTTAGTGGGACTATCATTTGTTTTTCAACAGGACAGCGACCCAACACACCTCCAGGCTGTGTAAGGGCTATTTGACCACGAAGGAGAGTGATGGAGTGCTGCATCAGATCTGGCCTCCACAATCACCTGACCTCAACCCAATTAAGATGGTGTGGGATGAGTTGGACCGCAGAGTGAAGGAAAAGCAGCCAACAACTGCTCAGCAGACAGTGGCTTGCGAAAGTATTCACCCCGTTTGGCATTTTTCCAATTTTGTTGCCTCACAACCTGGAATTAAAATATATATTTTTAAGGGTTTGTATCATTTTATTTACACAACATGCCTACCACTTTGAAGATGCAAAATATATTTTATTGTGAAATTAACAAGAAATAAGACAAATAAGACAAAACAAAACTGAAGACTTTAGCGTGCATAGCTATTACATTTTTGCCCATTCTTCAGGTAATTGCTTGCACCACTTCAGGTAATTGGTTGCCCATTCTGAAGGTAATTGGTTGCACCAGATCTTATTTAGGGGCTTCATTGAAAGGGGCTCTCACCACTTTTACGCACCACTTTTCCGTTTTTTATATTTAAAAAACAAAAATGTAAACAAGTCATTTTTAAAATTTCACTTCACCAATTTTGACTATTTTGTGTATGTCCATTACAAGAAATCCAAATAAAAATCAATTTCAATTACATTTTGCAATGCAACAAAATATGAACATGCCAAGGTGGATGAATACTTTTGCAAGGCACTGTATGTGGGAACTCCTTCAAGACTGTTGAAAGTTGATTCCTCATTAAGCTGGTTGAGAGAATGCCAAGAGTAAAAAAAAATAAAGAAAAACCCTTGAATGAGTAGGTGTGTCCACACTTTTTGACTTGTACTGTATGTGTAATGGGATGTATAGACAATATGGACACTATATGGATAGAACATTTAGTATATCTGAAGAATAGTGTTTGTGTCAGGTCAAAGACACCCTTCATAAATGCTGTTGTTTATGTAATTGAGGTTTGTAGATGTTTTATCAGATTTAAGTTCACTTTGGAATCGTGAATCAGCAACAATGCAGCAACACTGTAACCGTTATGCAGTTTTATTCTCCTCTATAATTCTAATCTTGAGAGTGACCCACATGGAAGTGATTGGATGTTTGGCCTCAGAGTGACTCATCTATTTGTGCTGTGGCTCCTGAGGCATGGCCATAAACAACACTTACGACAGCCAGCCAGCTGCACTGGGAAGACCACAGAATGCATCTTTTCCTGATGGTGTTTCTTCTTGTTCATATAAGTGAAACTATAAGCTAGGTTCTCATTCCAATTGGGTATTGTGACCAACATACATCTTCCAGTATATGTAACGGTAGTACATCCAACATTTATCTACTGATCCGTGTGGCATATCTGCATCTTCACCGGTTTAATCTCAGTTTATTCATTCACGTCCTCCTCTGACCTTCATCTGTCTCTTACTGCAACCCCCTTCCCAGCATCCTTCATTCTCACGCACACACAAACCCTTCTAGCTCTGTGTGCCTGTCGATCCAGGCCACACAATCAGCTGCACTCTCAAGCACATCTCTCGCTGTGTGTTTTGCTTCTCAAACACACCTCTGGCTGTGTGTTTATGTGTGGTGTGTGTGTGTGAATCCAGGCCACCTCACCCTGTCAGCCTGTCCTCTAGTTCAGGCCTGTTACACCCATATGGCCTCTGAGGTGCTCCTGCAGTTGTATTTAAATTGCTTGATATGCTGCATGCGGTTTTTCTTTATTTCACCTTGTGTGAGGCACACACACGCACGCGCGCGCGCACGCACACTGACACATCCAGTGGACTGTAGAGGCTTTTGTTAATGAATGAACACTGCCAAATTTAGACCGAAAACTAGGTCTCCTCATTTAGATAAATCAGGCAGCGGCATTTTTGAAGGGATGATATTTAATTTTCTTTGTCATTTTTACTCAGGTGTGTGTGTGTGTGTGTGCGTGCAGTTGTGAGTTTATTTCATGTTAAGTGAGTGTTTATTTGTGAATACACTATGCTTGTGTGACTTTGTTTTCTATTCATACATTATGTGTTTACTGAATGTATGTGTGTCTGTGTTCTCCTCTCTGCAGGTCCATGCTAACGTGGAGAACTCGTGGAATGAGGAGGAGGTGTGGAGAGTAGAGATGTACCTGTCCTTTGGTATCATGAGCCTCGGGCTCCTTTCTCTCCTGGCCGTTACCTCCATTCCTTCTGTTAACAGCGCCCTCAACTGGAGGGAGTTCAGTTTTATTCAGGTACTCAGACAGACACTGTTGATGATGATAATAATGGTGATGGTGAGGATGAAGATGGTGACGAGGATGATGAACATTCTTATGGAAAGGCCTCTGATTAATAATAGTGACTAAGAAATAATAACAAGCTGTCAACCTCTGGGTAAAACATTTGTTTGTTTTCTGAGTAGTCTTCTTCATGTTGTTTGTAATCATGTTCTTACTGTAGATGTAAAAGCTGTGATATAATGTATTGTTGATGCATGCATGTGTTTCTCTCGCTCTCCATCTCCCCAAGTCGACGCTGGGTTACATCGCTCTGCTTATCGCTACGTTCCATGCTCTGCTGTTCGGCTGGAAGCGGGCCTTTGACGAGGAGGCTTACCGTTTCTACCTACCCCCTAACTTCGTGGTGGCCCTGGCCCTGCCCGTGTGTGTCATCCTGGGGAAGGTGTTCCTGCTGATCCCCTGTGTGGGACGGAGGCTCCACAGGATCAAACGGGGAGCTGAGAGCAGCCAGTTGCGCCAGGACCCTGTTGGGGCAGCAGCACACGTCTCACCAGAGAGGGTCACTATCATGTGAATGGATGGATGGATGGATGGATGGATGGATGGATGGATGGATGGATGGATTGGCTGGATGGATGGATGATAGGTGGATGTGTAGATAGACAGGCAGACGTATGAACTTTATTGATCCTCAGAGGAGAAATTGAATTGTGGAACTGGACTGTGAAGCCAGAGCCCTGGGTTGGTTGGGCCACACAACCAGACTGGGCCAGACTGCAGCATAGCCTATCTAGCTATCGATATTCTGCCAGTGCTCTAGCTAGCTACCACTGCCCTGCCAATGATCGATCAGACATACGTCTCTGCTCTTCAGTGACACTTTGATGACACGCTGCCATGACCAACCATACTGTAACATTTCCAACAGCATTTAATGAGCCCCTAGTTCCAGACAATATATATTAAGGATAATTAGCCTATATGCTATATGCCATTGGATCTGTGGTTCGGTCAGTGCTGCAAAAGGCACAATGTGGTTCTGTGACTTGTCTGAGTATTGTCTGCAAATTGCCAATTTCCTTGTTGTAGAATTATAATAGTCACCATGGAATTATGTTCAGCCCAAGTACCATGTATTTTTAGATATGTACTTTTAGGAATTATGATATATGTGAAAATAGTATTATATGTGAAATCAATGTAAGAATGTTGACTGAGAATCACACACTTGAGAAAACATATTTTAGATGATCTGTGTCACTGTGTTCAACAGACAGAAAAATGTGCCAAAAAAAAAAAATGTATTTTTTACACGGTCAATAGAAATGATGTAGCAGGTTATTGTTGAATCAATATTTGTTGTCAATTGAAGTCATGTAATTAAGGAACAACATTCATGTATACTGTGTGTGTATTGATAATGCAGTACTGTATGATACACATGCATCCTAAAAATGATCATTTCATGACACTATCCTTGGTATAAAACGTATTTACTAGTAGTCATACTTCACAACAACACAACCATCAGTAGTGAATAATGTGACAATCCACAAAGACTTGATCCAGATGTTTGTATACTATTGATAAGTTTATTTCCTAGTTCTTCTGCTTGGATTAAGAGAGCCTAGTCAGTAGGAGAACATATCAGCTATCAACCTGCAACATGCCAAACAATCTATCAAATTGTCATCGAGCCTATCCCCCTGTATTAGAGTATGTTGAAAGAGCATGTGTGACAACATGTTTGAAAATACACTGAACAAATATATAAACGCAACATGTAAGGTGTTGGTCCCATGTGTCATGAGCTGAAATAAAAGATCCCCAAAATGTTCCATACACACAACAAGCTTATTTCCCTCAAGTTTTGTGCACACATTTTATTTACATCCCTGTTAGTGAGTATTTCTCCTTTGCCAAGATCATCCATCCACCTGACAGGTGTGGCATATCAAGAAGCTGATTAAACAGCATGATACTTGCACAGGTGCACCTTGTGCTGGGGACAATAAAAGGCCCCTCTAAAATGTGCAGTTTTGTCACACATCTCAATGCCACAGATGTCTCAAGTTTTGAGGGAGCATGCAATTGACAAGCTGACCTCAGGAATGTCCACCAGATATGTTTCTAGAAAATTGAAAATGTATTTCGTTTTAGAGAATTTGGCAGTACGTCCAACGACGGCCTCACGACCGCAGACCACGTGTAGAGCATTGTGTGGGCAAAAAGTTTTCTGATGTCAAGGTTGTGAACAGAGTGCCCCGTGGTGGCAGTGGGGTTATGGTATGGTTAAGCATAAGCTACGGAAAACAAACACAATGGCATTGTTATCATGGCAATTTGAATGCACAGAGATAACATGACGATCTTTCACTGGGGAAGGGGGGGGACGGGGGACACGGGGGACACGGGGGACATGTACCCCACCACATTCTGAAATTCCATTTTTGTCCTCCCCAGTTTTAACATTGGAATGTGATACAAAACTAGGAAATGTTGTGCCTCAGGACCATGTGGACGCCTCCGAGCAGTCGGGTAGTTGTTTGGAGTGTTTATCTGACAGAAGATAATTATATATATATATGTCCCCCCACTTCTAAAACCAATTACGATCCTGACAAGATCCTGAGCCCCATTATCGTGTCATTCATCTGCCGCCATCACCTCATGTTTCAGCATGATAACGCACAGCCCCATGTCGCAAGGATCTGTGCACAATTCCTGGAAGCTGAAAATGTCCTAGTTCTCTGGATCGACTTGACGACAGCGTGTTCCAGTTCCCTCCAATATCCAGCAGAATCACACAGCCATTGAAGCCTCTACCTTTTTATTTAAGGTATCTGTCACCAACAGATGCATATCTGTATTCCCAGTCATGTGAAATCCATAGACTAGGGCCTATTGAATGTATTTCAATAGACTGATTTCCTTATATGAACTGTAACTCAGTAAAACATTTGAAATTGCTGCACGGTGCATTTATATTTTTGTTCAGTGTAAATATGATTTACTGTGCATTTCTCTGTATTCACTGTCATCTGCCGTGTAATTACAAAATGTTGCCGATTGTTTAATATATTGATGAATAACCACCTACTCTGAAGAGAAAAGAGGAGACGGAGAGGAGCGCAGAGGAGAGGAGCGTTGCATGCACTCAGGCCAGTACTTCACCTTAACCACTAGGGGTCAGTGCCTAACAACATTGATGGACTTGGTACCTCTCTTATGGATTCCCACCCTCTAAACAAGTTATCTCTAACTGGTTTCTCACAGAAAGCAGTCAATTTATTGATACCAGCTGTCCTGTCCCCGCTTAGAGCATCTCGCACACATGCTTAATTCCATCTCCTTTTGATTCACGCCTGAAAAGCAGCTTATCTTTAGAGGCTGGTAAATTCTAATGGACAGCAGTGGAAAACAAATGCCCCTCTAAAAGCAGCTACGGCTAATGATTGTGATAATATGTTTTGTATGCATGCTATTCATAGCCTGCATCTTAACATAAAGGAATGGTGAATGTAGGTCATAAACCAAGCATATACATGTGTCCCAATGGAACCCTATTCCCTATATAGTGCACTACTTTGCACTACTATTGTTTAATGTGTAATGCACTATAAGGGAAATTGGGTGCCAAATTGGGACAAGAACTATATGATTCTGGTCATGGTGTCAAGTACGCTTGACCTCAACCCCCTGCTAGCAGTTGTACAAGCCTAAAGTCTACGATCAGAGGCTGTTTGTTTGTAATACCTTCGATCGTCACCATCAACAATTCGACAACCAGCTCTCCAACTCATCCGCCACACACCTCCAGTGTTCTCTCAGTCCTAGTGGAGCAGCTCCTCATGTGAAGTGGGCTGGCTGTACGAGACATTGTCATGTCATTGTGCTTTAGCTATACCAGCCCCATAGTGAATGCTACTTTTCTATTTCCATTTGTCCCATAATTCCGCTACAAATAATGAGGACGAGTCTGTGGGTAGAGGACACACATACACACACACACACACACACACACACACACACACACACACACACACACACACACACACACACACACACACACACACACACACACACACACACACTAGAAGAGCCGCACTTCTACACTATGTCACGATTTGGGAGAGCGGGTTGGATCGAGCGGGTTGCCATGGACACAAATATGCTTCCTGTCGCCGCGCAGAGACGGGGGAAGAGATTAGTCTTAATTAATGCTTGTGATCAACAAACAACAAGAGATGGGCCTCCTCTTATCCTCCGCCGCAGGTTAGCAACACAAACCCCTAATAATGACAATAATGGGCCCACAATGAAAGCCTGGATGGGTGCTCAACATTACAATGAAAAAACAAGATGCTGCGTTTCAATGGAACTCTGAAAACAAACATTTTTTAGATACATATTCTTCTTGCCAAGCCCTAACCCATGAGTGCGCTAAAAATAGCATACAAGCAGTTTTAATATGAGCTCTGCAGTGCATGGCTTGACTCAAGTCTCGGGCAATTCTACACAATTGAAAGCTAATTTCCTGCAATTCTAGCCATGCTGCCTGGGGCAGTGAGATCATTTAGCAGTTTTAAAGCAACTTTCTTGCAATTCTGCACATTTTGCTATGGCGCAGAACGTTTTTAGGCTTAAATTACAGTGCTTTTAAGTAAAAAAAACGACATTTTGGGGGAATACAAGAAAAAATGTAGCATTGATAGAGTACTGTGGATAACAATATCCCTGTGAGCCTCCCGGCCCATGTTGTCCATCTAAGGGGTTAAGAACATACATTGTGGATGAATAATGTTGCATTACATTGCACCCTAAACCCGTTCAATGGATCCCTTGTCCAAAATGTGTTTAATCTGTTGTTGCTAGCAATATTCATACAAAAATCTGTTGTAATTATTATTATATTTTTTAATAACTATATTGAGATCTGGCCTCTGACCCGAAACCCCTGCCCTAACTAACTGAACAATACTTTTTCCTACTTTTTCCTGATAGCAGGCCCAATGATCAAGTGCAATGACAGGAACGTTTGTGGTCAGTACAAAACAAAGGGTTGCATTCTTCTGATACAAACACTGTTTCCCTGGCTGAAGCGGTACCTATTGGACACTTAGCTCAAATGGACGCCATCAATGCCCTGTTGACTGGTCATATTGTGGACTGCCATACCCAATACATTAGCAAAAGAATGCAAAACTTTATACTTCATTTTAAATGATCAGACCTTGCTGTGCTTTGTGGATGTTGATTTGCGGTCTTGGACTGCAAACAACTATTTCACTGTAGAGTGACTGTGGGTGGAAGGATGCTATTCTGAACAGTGGCTCTCTTTATTATCGATGGCTGGCCGTATAGCAGTTCTCACCCACTGTCCACGTAGAAAAGAGAAGGCAGATTATTCCTCTAATTACTTAATCTAGTTACTAAATCTACTATCAGCATAGTGCCACACATTTTATAGAGCATCTTTGGTATTGTTGTGCTCAATCCTCCTCTCTTTCCCTGTCTGTCTCTTTCTCTCTCTCTCTCTCTCTCTCTCTCTCTCTCTCTCTCTCTCTCCCTCTCTCTCTCCTTCTCTCTCTCTCTCTCTCTCTCTCTCTCCTTTTTTCACTCTCTTCCTCGATCGCCAGATCACTCTTTACAGCCTGACTTCATTTCCCATCTTGTTGAAGTGCGTGGTGAGTCTGCAACAACCCCTGCTCCTCTCTGTTTAGCTGTGGGTGGTTGGAGCGTTGTTTTTTCACTGTTTCCCTCCCGCTCTCATCACTCACTATGCCATGACACAGTTTGTACCATCAGCCCACACAATGTAGAGGACAGCCTTCCTCCTGTACTCAACTGACAACTCTCTCTTTGTCTTGTTCCTCTGATTTTGTT
Organism: Oncorhynchus clarkii lewisi; assembly: GCF_045791955.1. NCBI lineage: Eukaryota > Metazoa > Chordata > Actinopteri > Salmoniformes > Salmonidae > Oncorhynchus > Oncorhynchus clarkii. The sequence goes on from NC_092157.1 coordinate 23,884,358, forward strand.
TTCTAGCTCACACTCATCTTGGCATCCATTATGTCTGTCTGTCACTCTCACGTTGTCTTTCTCAATATTTAACTACTTAAAAAAAAAACATTTATCTTCTCTCTACATCTAAACCAACCGTAGTTTGTTGTGCAATTGAGTTCTTGTTACAGCAAACTACATTTAGCGGACCCCACTATACCCCCTCAAGCAGGGGCCATTTTGGCCATGGAGGGTGTTCTTGTTCTGATCTTTTGCCCATCCTCTTAATGAAAATAAAACTGCTTTGCCTAATGTTATGTGCAGATCCATCTTTATCATGCAGGGCATCAAGAAACTTGCCTGCATCCCACTTCTGAACAACTGCCAATAAAGGCAATCAGAGCGTGTAAAGGAGAGGCCCCCGGATACAGAGAGAAAAAGAAAGACAAAGAGATGGGGAGAGAGAGATGGAGAGAGAGAGAGAGAGAGAGAGAGAGAGAGAGAGAGAGAGAGAGAGAGAGAGAGAGAGAGAGAGAGAGAGAGAGAGAGAGAGAGAGAGAGAGAGAGAGAGAGAGAGAGAGAGAGAGAGAGAGAGAGAAAGAGAAAGGGGGAGAGAGCAAGTCAAAAAGACAGCCTCAGAGAGGACATCCAAGGGTACATTGTCCCTTCTAGACACAAAAGCATCCCTCATGGAAAGTGCTTATTTCAACAATAGACATAGACCTTTGTGCTTTTTGACCCTATAGGCAGTGAGAGCAATAGGAAGCAAAACACCCGTTAAAATGTATGCATAGACAATCAAGCATGGAATATTATGGATATCTGTTGGATGCTAGTCTTCAAAACAGGATGTTTGTCACTTTGTGACCAAGCCATCAGACTATACTGCAGTGGGAGGGAGTGGCATTTGAAAGGCTGTTGCTATGTGTGACAGAATCACTGTGACAGTTGATCAGGCAGAGGAGTGGGAGGGTGGCAGCTGCTCCGAACAGCCTGGTGATGAGTAGGAAGGGCTGACCCCCCCTGCTACTGCACTAATTAAGATCTTATGAGGATTATTAAAGTGTGCTTTATGGACGTGAGACTAATGTGCTCAAAGGTAACACAATATATTTTGTATAGTAGCTTTAGTTTCAACTATGGCTTTTCTTGGTCTATTCGCTGTCAAGCCCATTGATGGATGGTGTCATTTTAGGAAGAAGGAAATAAACCGCGGTATGCTGCTACTGCTTCACAGCGACTCTTTTCTAAAATATCAAGCATCACGACACTAGAGAAATGACATAAAATCACTTTCTAGAAAATGTTCTCAGTCGAAAGTAATCTGGCTTATATGTTACAGCGGTCAGATACAAATGCGACTCAGCGTTTGTCATTTCTTAGAGCGGTATCTTAACTACTATTTGACATATGGAGCCGCTGAGTGGAGGCAGCCAGTGTCGGGTCCAACCGACGTACCTCCTGAAGAAAATACAACTGGTGTTTTTATTGGAGCACATCAAAGACTGCCAGTTGAGGAAGGTTTGCATGTGATGTATTGGTGCCCACGGTAAAGAGCTCCATCAAATCATCACCCTGAAACAGTTATATTTGTCAAACTGAAAGCTGTGTGTGTGTGTGGTTGGTTGGGTGGGTGGGGGGGGCAAGTGGGTGGGGGGACAGGTGCGTGTTGGGCAGACAAAGAAAGGGAGAGAAAAGCCTACCCCACACACACCTAATATACACAACATGCTTCTAATCACAACCACTCACCCTATAGCATCACCTTCATCCTAATCCCATACCTCAACACTATACTCACCACCAGCTCCTTTCAACAAACCCCCGAATGATTTATCTGTGTCTGGGTTTATCCAGATCGACAGCCAGTGGAGATAATCATTTTACAAAGTCGGCAAACCATATCAGATCCCCAACTAAAAACATGCACGTTTTGTATTCTGTTATCAAAAGATAAGCAGCTAAATCTATTTCTGCAAGCAAAGAGATGCCCAACGAGGGTTGTTATTCCACTCTGTTTAAGCTCTTGTTAGTTTAGGCATTCTAGCCAGACTTCATCTCACATCTAGATGTGTGTGGTAAGTTTCTCTCTCTCTCTCTCTCTCTCTCTCTCTCTCTCTCTCTCTCTCTGTCCCTCTCTGTCTCTCTGTCTCTCTCTTTCGCTCTCTCTCTCTCCCTCCCTCCCTCTCTCCCTCCCTCCCTCCCTCCCTCCCTCCCTCCCTCCCTCCCTCCCTCCCTCCCTCCCTCCCTCTGGGGAACTGTGGGTGGTAGAAATGTTGTTCCGGGCTGTTCTCTTCCTTCTCTCATCAATCGCTGTGCTGTGCCACTCTAACCCAATTTACACCAGCCCACACAAGGAGAAGGACAGGCTCTGCTACTTGCCTGGCAAACTCTTTCCACTCTATCTTGTCCTTTCTCCCTCACAGCTTCTCTCTGTTATTCTCTCTCTGTGTCTTTTGGTCTTCCTCTCACCGTCGTTCTCTAACTGTTTGTTCTTTCCTTCTTGGCTGTCTTTTGTCATCTCGTTGGAGACCGTTGGACACAACAGTGTAACATCAGTTTACAACAGCATCAGCCATAACACCTGGGAATTTGTATTATGGGAGTCTTTGGGTTGCAATAAGTGGGAGATACATCAACATAGCAGTTTCTATTTCAACCAGAGAGGGCAGTGCAGTACATCAGTTACTTTCAATGTCACAAAATGCAAGTGTCAATGTTCTACAGACTTGGTTGGTGCTTCTGATGTGGTGGTCAATAGCCCAGTCAGTGAAAACTGACCCTGGTTAGGGTCAATACACCCCAGAGAGTGTTGCTAATTTAGACATGCAGATGTTGGTGGTGGATAGACTAAGCAGGGAAGACAGAGACACCATTTAGGCCCACGACTGGGCTTGGGAGGCTTGGGGAGGAGGGGGGTCTGTCTGGAAGCCTCATACGTGTTACTAAGTGAGTCACTTCCCTCCTCAGCCTTACTGACCTTTATGAAAACGTGTAATAAACACCTCAAAGACGTCAATAACCGCCACATGAGTCACTGTCACTGTTACCAGTTGGGCTCAGACTGGAGAAATGTATTCTGAACTGAATCAGAAAGAGCAGAAGCAGTGGCTCTGTGTATAACTCAACTAAAGTTGAGTTTAAAGTCCCTTTCTGGTGTATTCAGTTTAATGATTAGACAAGAGAGAGTTCATACTTTCAACTCTTCAAACCCTGCTACGGTCTATTTGGACTGAAGAAACACAACTTGAAATTAGCTGATGCTAGATGGCAGTATAAAAAGGTGGGCTCATTTTGGCCAATTCAACTGATGGGCCATGTCTAAAGATTGTTGTGTTTGAACAAAGAAAGAACGTTTTCTATACTAACAACATTTTTGTACAGGATATTTCAACTATACCTTAGAAACTAGGGATGTGAGTCTTTCCCTTTCAAGACGATTCAATACGTATCTAGATACATGGGCTCCGATACAATACAGGAATTTGTTTTAGTTTGAAACGATTCGGTGTGTGTGTGTGTGTGCGCGCGTGCGTGTGTGCGTGTGTGCGCGTGTATGGGTGTGTGTGTGTATAAATGGTGTATGTCTGGGGTGGCAGGTAGCCTAGTGGTTAGAGTGTTGGACTAGTAACTGAAAGGTTGCTAGATCGAATCCCTGAGCTGACACGGTAAAAATCTGTCGTCCTGCCCCTGAACAGGGCAGTTAACCCACTGTACCCCAGTAGGCAGTCATTGTAAATAAGAGTTTGTTCTTAACTGACTTTCCTACCAGTTAATTAAAAATATATATATTATGTAGACACCTGAGCAGGGCCTTAAGGGAGACTAGGCATCTACCACCAGTACAGCTATCAGATTAGGGTGGTTAATGTAGCCTTTTTTCGTCCATTCACTTTGGAACTGAAATCACCATCACCCACTAATTAACTTGTTATTTTTGCAGATTAAATATTTTAGCTAGTAATGTATCAATATGTAATATTTACAAATGAGCTATGACATAGCCAGTGGCGAACTGTCATTCAGGGCAGGTGTGGCTTGTTTTGAGCCCCACATTTTTTGTCAAAATAAAATACATTTTTGGTGGGGAGGGCTTGCCTGTTTTGCATGTTATTTTGGCATTAATACGTATCACATATCGGTTTGCAAATAATGTAAAAAATATATATATCATTGAGTTAATAAAGCTGCATAAAAGCAGACAGGTGTTTCAGCATAGCTCAGTGCTTTCTGTGGTGGTAGGGCAGGCCAGCAGAAAATAGGAGCATTGCACTGTGATTGGCTCAGTGTTCTGTCACTCATTGGGACACTATATCACCCGCCTTTAGTAAGGGTAGACATCACTGCACCTGTACATAGCCCATCTGTAAATAGCCCATCCAACTACCTCATCCCCATAATGTATTTATTTATTTTGCTCATTTGCACCCCAGTATCTCCACTTGCACGCTCATCTTCTGAACATCTTCTATTCCAGTGTTTATTTGCTATATTGTAATTACTTCGCCACCATGGCCTATTTATTGCCTTACCTCCCTTATCCTACCTCATTTGTACACACTGTATATAGACTTTTTCTACTGTATTATTGACTGTATGTTTGTTTATTCCATGTGTAACTCTGTGTTGTATGTGTTGAACTGCTTTGCTTTATATTGGCCAGGTCGACAGTTGTAAATGAGAAATTGTTCTCAACTAGCCTACCGGGTGTTAAGGGATTTTTAAAAAATCAATAATGACTAATTATGTATACATTTCAATCAGGACTGACTAATCAGAATACTATTATGTTACTGTATAGATGTATGCATTTTATTTTAATCCTAGTACTGAATATAATGTGTGTAATTATAATCAAGAATTAGAACAATGACTGTCTGTTCCTTGGTAGAAACAAATTAACTAATCGTCAGACTGGCTAGAATGCTTATATACACAGGGAGGCTTTGGCTTGGTCATAAATGATCTATACTGGTGGGGGTCGATGTAGGAAGGCTTGAGAACTATACTGCCATTGTACCGGAGTGGAGGAGGGACGGGACAGTTTGAAACCTAATGACGTCATTTTCAGTTTATAACCTGTTGTAAATTGTATCATGTTCAGTACTCTCGAGAATAAACGCTAGTGCTTTGATTTTGAGACTGGTCTACGCCCATTTTATGCAAATAAGTTTCTTACAAATCCTTAGAAATGGGCTGAGTGTATTAATTGAATTGGGTAATAAACATATAGGAATTTAATTCCTCTAACACCTGGTTAAATAAAGGTGAAATAAAATAAAATCAAGAATGTGAGCCCTTTGGGTGCTGCCATAGAGTTACATTAGAAGTACCCTTCCAAAAAGGCTCAAGGTCATTTGACACAGATAAAATGACGTCAATCACGTTATATCTACAGTAGCTTTGATTGGAATTTTACTTTCAAAATCTTAGCTAGCAGTCATCATCATTAATCAAGTAGACAATCTACTGGCAAATCCTTTTAAATCCTTGTCATATGAAGAGAAATAATGAAGATAAATTACAGATAAAATGTATCGGTGCTCATCGGCCATTGGACATAAACATTGCACAACAAGTTGGAAATCACAAATTCAACAATGAGTTGTTTGGAAGAAATTGGTGACAGTGGCAAATCGCAAGCAGAGGCAACTGGGAAGTCAGACTGGGAAAATACATTTTGAACAGTCATCCAACTCGGAATTGTAAATCTTTTTCTTTGATGACAAAATTTGACAAACAAAGGACCACCACGCACAACAAGGTGAGTCCAAACATGTCTTATATGCTGCTGCATAAATGATGTAATATACCAGGGAGATATGGTCAGCTATGGTCAGCTATGTTTTGTTTGAATGAATTGAACTGAATGAATTGTTTTGCTGCCAGACAAGGCTCCGCTGATAGTCAAGGGTAGAGGTGGTAAGGATTCCCTCCATTGTGCTGGAAAGAAATCTCTGCTGTTGGGAAAGCTTTATGTCGGCCCTAACACCTCGCAGTGCACCTCGCAAAAGTGATTGCTGTCCTCATTAATATATCAACTTTACCTTGTATATCTAAAAATGACCATCTACATTGATGGTTCAAAGCAAAACTACCAAAACTATTGTTGATGCTAAACCTGGACAATCAAAATAAAATATATTAATTGTATGCTCTGTTCAGCAGGTTTAGCCAGACGAGAGTTGTGGTAACTTTTATTCTGGTAAAACAACATTTTCAACAGCGGATAAATAACAATAACCTTTCAAATTACACGGGTTATCACTTAACTAATGAAGCCTAATATCACCCGTCATTTTAGCATTTGAATGATAAAGATGCTGTGCAGATGAGCAAAATCAGGAACAGGCCGCCTCCCTTGTGTTGGTCAGTGCGCGAAGCTGGGTACAGTGCAGAGTTTGACTAAGCTACTGCTATTTGCCTGGGGTTATTTGGCATGCCATAATATGGACTTGGTCTTTTACCAAATAGGGCTTTCTTCTGTGTACTACCCTTACCTTTTCACAACACAACCGATTGGCTCAAATGCATTAAGAAGGAAAGAAATTTGACAAATTAACATTTAAAAAGGCACACCAATTAATTGAAATGCATTCCAGGTGACTACCTCATGAAGCTGGTTGAGAGAATGCCAAGAGTGTGCAAAGCTGTCATCAAGGGAAAGGGTTGCTACTTTCAAGAGTTTCAAATATTAACATGACACTTTTTTGGGTTACTACATGATTCAATGTGTTATTTCATAGTTTTGATGTCTTAACTATTATTATACAATGTAGAAAATAGTAAAAATAATAAGTAGGTGTGTCCAAACTTTTGATGGGTTCTGTAGGTCTTGAATGGCAGGAAGCTTGGCTGCAGTGATGTATTGTGCCGTATGCACTACCCTCTGTAGCGCCTTATGCTCAGATGCCGAGCAGTAGCCGTATCAGGCGATGATGCAACCGGTCACGATGCTCTCAATGGTGCAGCTGTATACATTTTTGAAGATGGTGTATCTTTTCAGTCTCCTGAGGGGCAAAAGGTGTTGTCGTGCCCTCTTCACGACTGCCTTGGTGTGTTTGGACCATGACAGTTTGTTGGTGATGTGGACACCAAGGAACTCGAAACTCTCGACACGAACCACTATAGCCCCGTCGATGTTAATGGGGGGCCTGTTCGGCCATCCTTTTCCTGTAGTCCACGATCATCTCCTTTGTCTTTCTCACATTGAGGGAGAGGTTGTTGTCCTGGCACCACACTGCCAGGTTTCTGACCTCCTCCCTATAGGCTGTCTCATCGTTGTCCGTGATCAGGCGTGATATTAGGCTCCACTGTTGAGTTGTCAGCAAACTTACTTGTTCAAATAAGAAACAGTTATAGTTCATATAAGGAAATCAGTAAATGGAAATAAATTCATTAGGTCATAATCTATAGATGTGACATGACTGGGAATACAGATATGCATCTGATGGTCAGAGATACCTTAAAAAAAAGGTAGGGGCGTGGATCAGAAAACCTGTCAGTATCTGGTGTGTCCATCAATTAACTCATGTAGCGCAACACATCTCCTTCGCATAGAGTTAATCAGGCTGTTGATTTTGGTCTGTGGAATGTTGTCCCAGTCCTTTCCAATGGCTTTTGCTGTATATTGGCGGGAACTGGAACATGCTGTCGTACACATCGATCCAGAGCATCCCAAACGTGCTCAATGGGTGACATGTCTGGTGAGTATGCAGGCCATTGAAGAACTGGGACATTTTCAGCGTCCAGGAATTGTGTACAGATCCTTGCGACATGGGGTTGTGTATTATCATGTTGAAACATGCGGTGACGGCGGCGGATGAATGGTACAACAATGGGCCTCAGGATCTTGTCACGGTATCTCTGTGCATTCAAATTGTCATCAATAAAATCCAATTGTGTTCGCTGTCTGTAGCTTATGCCTGCACATACTATAGCCCCAATGCCACCATGGGGCACTCTGTTCACAACTTTGACATCAGCAAACCGCTCGCCCACACAACACCATACACACTGTACACGCCATCTGTGTATGAAACCGGAATTCACCTGTGAAGAGTACACTTCTTCAGCATGCCAGTGGCCGTCTAAGGTGAGCATTTGCCCACCGAAGATGGTTAAGATGCCGAATTGCAGTCAGGTCAAGACCCTGGTAAGTACGATGAGCGTGCAGATTAGTTTTCTGATACGGTTTCTGACAGTTTGTGCAGAAATTCTATGGTTGTGCAAACCCACAGTTTCATCACCTGTCTGGGTGGCTGGTCTCAGACGATCCCCCAGGTGAAGAAGCCAGATGAGGGGGTCCTGGGCTGGCATGGTTCCATGTGGTCTGTGGTTGTGAGGCCTGTCGAACGTACTGCCAAATTCTCTAAAATGATGAGGCGGCTTATGGTAGAGAAATTAACATTACATTCTCTGGCAACAGCTCTGGTGTACATTCCTGCAGTCAGCATACCAAAT